>NC_053395.1:112852870-112972714 GCF_905171765.1 Bufo bufo | reverse complement strand
AGACCTACTGGATCTTCAAGAACCAAGTGGGTCTGGGTCAAAAAAATGTAAAAAAAAAGTGAAAAAAGTAAAGATTAAAAAAAAAAAACATTTATCACTGAATAAAAATTAAAAAAATAAAATACACTACACATATTAGGTATTGCTGCGTCCGTAAAGACCTGATCTATAAAACGTTCATGTTACTTTCCCTGCACGGTGAACGCCTTAAAAAAAATAAAAACTCTATGAGGAAATTTAAATTTTGCCCACCTTACTTCCCAATAAAGGTAATAAAAGTGATCAAAAAAGTCACATGTACGCCAAAATAGTACCAATCAAACAGTCTTATCATCCCGCAAAAATCCTACCCTACCCAAGATAATCGCCCAAAAACTGAAAAAACTATGGCTCTCAGACTATGGAGACACTAAAACATGATCATTTTTGTTTCAAAAATGAAATCATTGTGTAAAACTTACATAAATAAAAAAAATTGTATACATATTAGGTATCGCCGCATCCATGACAACCTGCTCTATAAAAATACCACATGATCTAACCTGTCAGATGAATGTTGTAAATAACAAAAAAAAAAAAACGGTGCAAAAAAAGCTATTTCTTGTTACCTTGCCTCACAAAAAGTGTAATATAGAGCAACCAAAAATCATATGTACCCTAAACTAGTACCAACAAAACTGCCACCCTATACCGTAGTTTCTAAAATGGGGTCACTTTTTTGTAGTTTCTACTCTAGGGGTGCATCAGGGGGGCTTCAAATGGGACATTGTGTCAAAAAAAAAAACAGTCCAGCAAAATCTGCCTTCCAAAAACCGTATGGCATTCCTTTCCCTCTGTGCCCTGCCGTGTGCCCGTACAGCAGTTTACAACCACATATGGGGTGTTTCTGTAAACTACAGAATCAGGGCCATAAATATTGAGTTTTGTTTGGCTGTTAACCCTTGCTTTGTAACTGGAAGAAAAATATTAAAATGGAAAATCTGCCAAAAAAGTGAAATTTTGAAATTGTATCTCTATTTTCCATTAAATCTTGTGCAACACCTAAAGGGTTAACAGTTTGTAAAATCACTTTTGAATACCTTGAGGGGTTTAGTTTCTAGAATGGGGGCATTTTTGGGTGGTTTCTATTATGCAAGCCTCACAAAGTGACTTCAAACCTGAGCTTTTCCTTAAAAAGTTGGTTTTTGAAAATTTCTGATAAATTTCAAGATTTACTTCTAAACTTCTAAGCCTTGCAACATCCCCCAAAAATAAAATGTAATTTCCAAAATGATCCTAACATAAAGTAGACATATGGGAAATGTAAAGTAATAACTATTTTTGTAGGTATTAATATGTATTTTAAAAGTAGAGAAATGAAAACTTTGGTATTTTTTTATAAATAAAAACGAATTTTTTTGACTCCATTTTACCAGTGTCATGAATTACAATATGTGATAAAAAACAATCTCAGAATGGCCTGGATAAGTCAAAGCGTTTTAAAGTTATCACCACATAAAGTGACACTGGTCAGATTTGCAAAAAATGGCCTGGTCCTGAAGGTGAAAATGAGCCTGGTCCTTAAGGAGTTAATTTTTTTGCGTTGGAAAGGGTTATATCTGTGATTAAATCCACAGTATAAATGGGCATGCTGCAGAATTAAAATTTGCACCACAGGTCAGTTTCTGCTGCTAATTTCTTCTGCCCAAGTGACTGAGAATTGCTAAGAATTTGCTGGTACTGTACAACATTGCAGATTTACTGCACAAAAATACGCAACAGCAAATATAAAGCTACACCAAGCTCAGGAGTGGAACCTACATATGGAAAACTAGAATCATAAGATTAAGGCCTCTTTCACACGGGCGTTCCGGGTTTGCTACGGATGCATTGCGTGTGTATTGCGGGAAAACCGAGTGAGTAGGCACGCAATTGCAGTCAGTTTTGACTGCGATTGCGTTCCGATGTTCATTTTTTTCCATGCGAGTGCAATGCGTTTTGCATTCACGTGAGAAAAAACTGAATGTGGTACCCAGACCCTAACTCGGACTTCTTCGCTGAAGTTCGGGTTTGGGTTAGGTGTTCTATTAATTTCATTATTTTTTCTAATAACATGGTCATAAAGGAAAATAATAGCATTCTTAATACAGAATGCTTACTAAAATGTGCCTTGAGGGGTTAAAAAAAATAAAATAAAAATTTATTCACCTAATCCACTTGTTCGCGCAGCTGGCATCGTCTTCTTTCTTCATCTTTCAGGACCTGCAAAAGGACCTTTGATGACGTAATCGCGATCACCACGTGGTGACTGCGGTGACGTCAGCGCAGGTCCTGCTGAATGAAGATAGAAGATCCTTCTATCTTCATTCAGCAGGACTTGCACTGACGTCATCAAAGGTTTTTTTGCAGGTCCTGAAAGATAAAGAAAGAAGACGATGCCAGTTGCGCTAACAAGAGGATGAGGTGAGTACATTTTTTTTTAACCCCTCAAGCAACAGTTTAGTAAGTATTCTGTATTAAGAATGCTATTTTTTTCCTTTATAACCATGTTATAAGGGAAAATAATACAGTAAATTGACATCATCTCCTAGCAACCATGAGTGAAAATCGCATTGCATCCGCTCTTGCTTGCAGATGCTATGTGATTTGCACGCATCCCCATTCATTTATATGGGGCCTGTGTTGCATGAAAAACGCAGAATATAGAACATGCTGTGTGAAAATCACCACTCATCTGCACAGCCCCATTGAAGTGAATGGGTCCGAATTCAGTGCGGGTGCAATGCCTTCACCTCACACATTGCACCAGTGCGGAATTATCGCCCGTGTGATAATGGGCCTAATACTTTCTCCTGTTCTGGATCCATTCATAGGTCTGGTTAACAAAGACTGATGCAAAATACTGACCTCACTAGTTCTGTGTGAAACTGGCCTTAGTGTGTTTTGGAGCAGTGATTTAAATTACTTTTTTCATGAGAACGTTTAAAAAAAATATAAAGTATTCTAAAGTGTTAAGAAATATTTCTGATAAAGTAGCGCAGAGTTAAGAGACTTTTATTTAAATGTAATGATTTTAATTCATAGCTCATAAAAAATGCATAAAATTTCATGAATGGCTCTGCATTTTATGTGTTCAGTATGATTAAATAATTTTATGCTGTACTGAATATCTATCTCCTGACAGGAAGAATCTAAGCTCTGCCAGTTAGATTCATTGTCTGTGCTGCAGCCAATCACAGTCTCTGGTGAAAAAATCCTAGCCCAAGTTGGAGTATAAAAGTACACCTAAGAAATACATGATTTAACATTGCAGATAATTTTTTTTATTTTGCTGAATTATTTTTATTAGGGTCATTTGTTTTTCTAATATATCAACTAAACATATAGAACAAAACAAAATATGATATTGCTGAAAAGGATGATGATAAAGGCACGTGCTTGTAGTTACATTTACTTATGTATTCTGGTAGTACTTACTCCGGTGGATCTCAACGACAGCAATCAAGCATCAGAAAAGGACACTCTCTGCAGTACTTGTAACTGGAGACAGAACAGCAAATTTTCAAGATTAGAAGCTATAAAAATACAGATCCTAAGCAAACTAAGACTGGAACAAGCACCTAATATCAGTAAGGATGCAATAAAACATCTTCTGCCTAAAGCTCCACCGTTAGAAGAGCTGATTGATCAGTATGATGTCCAAAGTGATGACAGCAGTGAAGGATCTTTAGAAGAAGATGATTATCACGCCACCACTGAAACCATTATCACCATGCCCATAGAGCGTAAGTAAAGAATGCCAGTAACTAACAAGAAAACTTCCAGTTCTTTCATTAGACCAGGCAAATCCTGTGATTTCCTCTCTCTATACAACCATGCTTCTTTCCTAACATTGCATAACTTCACAGTGTTGAGAAAGTAATACATTGTTGTGGATTATATTACATATGTGTGTGCTCTAAAATCCTATTTGAAATCACTAAAAATCACATGGGAAAACATTTAGAAGTCACAGGATATAATATACAAGTTGCAGATTTTTTCAAGCAGATGGCTTCTTCGGGAAAACAGGTTGGTGTGTGCAGTTATTCTCCTATAGTTATGAATGCTGCAAGGCTCTTCATGTCAAGGTTCTTCATTTTCAAATGTAATTAATTGTGAAAATATAAACCCTGAATTCTTTTTTGCCTGTGAAAATAACATGTCAGTGTGTATGGTATGTGTGCCGAATGCAAATAGATTGCTTCTGGAAATGCTGCTGTGGCTTTTATTTCAGGTGGATAGTTGTGATTAATGACTGCGGTTTAGGGCTCATTCACACGACCGTGGCTAGGTTCCGCATCCGAGCTGCATTTTTTGTGGCTCGAGTGCGGACCCATTCAGATCATGTCCTATTCTTGTCTGTTTTGCGGACAAGAATAGGTATTTCTATAATGGGCCATCCATTCCATTCCGCAAATTGCAGAAGGCACACGGGCAGCATCCGTGTTTTGTGGATCTGCAATTTCTGGACCCAAAACATGGCACGTTCGTGTGAACAAGCCCTTACAATGCAAAACTTCCTGGTCCATTCTCAAAATGTAACATAAAATCGAGACATATTTTATTGAAAGACGTTACAGGGCATAATCTTTAAGTAAGAGCATAAGTAAAGAAACATTAAATACTGTGACCATTCTGTGGCTGAAATCTGTTATATATTAGGGCTCCCTTCAGGTTTCTGTTTTTCATGTGTGCTGTCTGCATTTTCTGCGGACCGCATGCATACCCATTGATTTTAATGGGGCACATTTGCTATAGTGTCTGCACCTGTTTTCAGGAGTAAAAAAGTTTTACACTGTCTCATTGTCTTATTTTTAAGTCTCATTTACCAACTAATTTTGCACCTGTTTATTTTCAGACTAATTTTGGAGTTGTCTTAGTTTTGCGCCTTATTTCCGATGGATTTGTGTTGATGCACTTTTTCCTACACCTCTATTAGGCTGCGTTCACACTTCAGTTATGTGATCAGTTATTTCCATCAGTGATTGTGAGCCAAAACCAGGTGTGGGTCAAAAACATAGAACAGGTGCAGATCAAATCCTTACACCTGATCTCTGTGGAGGCTTCACTACTGGTTTTGGCTCACAATAACTGATCGAAATAACTGACCAAATAACTGAAGTGTGAACGCAGCCTTAGGCATATAAGCAGTCTTAATTTCTACTCCATTCCTTACCAGGCTTGTTTTTCCTGTCTGTGTTGAGGTGGAACTTGCACAATTTTTAGCACTGAAAGAGATGGAGTTGATTTTTTCTTCAGGTCATTTGTGCAATATTTTCATGCGCAAAGCAACAACCACTTACAAGAAAACAACCACTAGAGGTCAGACTTATACCAAATGTGATTATGATTAAGCTGATTTATTAAGGGATCATAAATTTGAGGCAATTTAAAGACAGATGCTTCTAATACCTCTTTAGGTGTCTCAGATTTTATCATATCAGAGTGAGGACTTTGTCCATATATAATGCTTGCATCTACTTTATTAAGTGGTATAGAGCAGAAGGAGTCAAGCAGATTGATGCAAAGCTTTGTGGGATAGGATTCTTTATAACTTGTATTTTATTTATTCAGTGGGTTTGTGGCATGTTGAGGATAGGGGATAACTGATCCATGAGGGTCTGAATGCTAGTACCCCCACAATCCCAAATTTGAGGGTCGTTTCCCCCAGAGATCAATTATCTATCTCCTATACTGTGGATAGGGGATAGCATCAAAACTTGTCACAGCCCCTTTAAATCCCTATTTATTGCAAGGTATGAAATCAATGCCAGAAATCTCCAGCATACGTCAACATTCTTCAGATCTACAGTGCAGGTCAATTTATGCTGGAGATTTTTCAGCAGCATTGTGCTAAAATGTAATCCACTTTACTATTAGGCCTCTTGCACACGACCGTATGTATTTTGCGGTCCGCAAAAAACGGATGACATCCGTGTGCATTCTGTATTTTGCGGAACGGAACAGCTGGCCCCTAATAGAACAGTACTATCCTTGTCCGTAATGCGGACAATAATAGGACATTTAACCGACGTACTGTATATAGTGGCTCACTTCCCCCCCTCCTTTTTGAACTATGGTAGAGGTGCTCTGTTTTTTGGTGACTCACCATCAGAGAATACAGAAAATGTTTATAAAAGGAAAAAACAGGCACTCACGATCTGTATCACAGGTATAAAATATACAAATACATTTATTATAAACCACATCTAACAGTAGGAACCATATATTAAAATAAAATACTCAATAAAATGTTATTTTGCCACAGGGTAGATTATATCTATTCGTTCATCCAAAACCGTATTAAATCCAAATACACGTTTTTACGTTCACTAAATAGTGAATAGTAGACCCATATATCTTATATAATGTTTAAAATTGCATGATAATGATACTTTTTCAAAAACATTTACCTTTTTAAAAGATAATGGAGGATTTTTCCAAAAAAATAATGGAGGATATTTCCAATCCTAAGCGGTAAAAGGTTTAGAAGACAAAATGTTCCAAAGTGACAGTAACAAGATGGAGGATAGTCTCGTGTGTGATATTAAATTGTGATAAACACGTGACTTTATGTTAGCTGAATACATAAAAGCTGGATACATAAACGCTGAGTACATGAGAATATTTAGGGGTAATTATAACCAGATCAAGTTGTCCTCTTGTACTTGATCAAACTGAAGCAGGCCAATGTAACTTTAAATTGGCTAACTCAGTGTATTTAGGTATAATCTTTTATGATTATTTCAAGATATACTGTGTTCCAAAGTGACCGTGACAAAAGGAAGATAGTCTCTTGTGTTCTTATCAGATTATAATAAGCACATGTGACTTTGTGTTCGCTGATTATATAGAAGCTGAGTATATACACGCTGAGTGCATAGGGATATTCAGGGATAATTGTGACCACATCAAGGTGGCCTTTTTATAATTGATCAATCTAAGGCCAGCCAATGTGTCTTTATATTGGCTGACTGAAGGCTGAATATATGCAGGTCTAGTCTTTGTGATTAAGAATCAAGGATCGATGTATACCCACAGCAATATAAGGACAGATTCTCTGTCGTACTGAGAGTTGTTGATAAATTGATTATAAGTCTCTACTCACTAAATGACTGTTACATATATAGGCTAGCAGCGGGGGAGTCCCACCCGTTGTACAGCCACTCACTCGACCGTGGTGTTCCGTGAGGCAACACTTCTCTATGCCGGTCAGTCTGTGCTGCAGATCCTGCAGCGGGGATGGCGTTCCACGTGGTTTGTAGTGAGTCTCGTGATGCGGGGGTAGGTCATTTGATTATCCTACTCGTAGTATGCAGCGAGCAAGTAGTTTGTGGAATTTTCAAAAGAGAAAAAGATTTGCGTGAGAACTGACATCAGATGAATTTATGTTAGGTAGTTCCGTCCTATGGCTTTGCCAGACACGTTTTCGAGGTATTCCAACCTCTTCCTCAGTGGCCATAACGAGGACTGGACCTACCCCCTTTTTATACTTTTTTATCACAGGCTGTGTATAAGATCCGGAATGGATTTTTTGATGGGACATTAATTGTTATTTTATATTCATCCCCTTTTCCATTGATTGCTTGAATTTCACTATATCCCGGACATGCAAATGAGTAAATGAACAAATACATATAGAATAAAATAAACTAGAATAAAATAAAATTCCTCCTTATCAAGGTATCAAGGCCTCAATATATCTCATTTAAAGACATACGTACATAAAAGAAGAAATATAAAATGTAAGACCAAACTAAGTGTCCATTTTCCTAGTTTCTTTGGAGTTCTTTCTGAAGTTTGAACTTAAAAAGTGATTGTTCTGAAGTTTTGTTGAATGTAAAGGTTATTTCCCTTATAACACTATATAAAGTGAACTCTATATATAGCTAATAATAAGAAGAATCTTTATTTATATAGCGCCAACATATTCCGCAGCGCCTTACAATTCAGAGGTTCATGTACAAACAGTCATAAATAACATAGCAACAGACAAGTCGATTATTACAACAAGAGGAATGAGGGCCCTGCTTACAATCTATGAGGGGATAGGGGTGACACAAAAGGTAGAAGTGCTTGTTATGTACGATAGTCCAGCCATCTTGGAAGAATAGGGGAGCAGATATAAAGCCACATGAGCCGGTCAGCAGCCAATATACGAAGTGCTTCTGGGTGCAGTGGAGGCTCAGCTTCAGGGAATGATAAATGGGCTATGCGAGGTTAGATTAAGTGAGGTGATAGGCCACCCTGAAAAGATGTGTTTTTAGCGAACGCTTAAAACTGTGCATGTTGTGATTAAGCCTGATTTCTTGGGGTAGGGCATTCCAGAGAACCGGTGCAGCTTGGGAGAAATCTTGGAGCCGGGAGAGGTAGGTTCGGATTTTTGTGGAAGTCAGTCGTAAGTCATTGGCTGAACGGAGAGCACGGGTAGAGTGGTAGACAGAGATGAGGGAAGAGATGTAGGGTGGTGCAGCACTATGGAGGGATTTGTAAGTGAGGACGAGCAGTTTAAATTGGATTCTATAGTGTATGGGTAGCCAGTGCAATGACTGACACAAGGCGGAGGCATCAGAGTAGCGGTTAGAGAGATAGGTGACCCTGACTGCCGCATTAAGAATATATTGGAATGGGGAGAGTCTGGTGAGGGGGAGGCCAATTAATAGTGAGTTGCAGTAATCAAGGCGGGAGTGGATCAGGGCAACAATGAAAGTTTTTGTTGTTTCCATAGTGAGAAAGGGGCGGATACTAGAGATGTTTTTGAGGTGCAGGCCACATGAGCGGGAGAGAGATTGAATATAGGGGGTGAAAGAAAGATCAGTGTCAAAAGTCACCCTGAGACAGCGGACGTGCTGCTTAGGAGTGATGACGGTGTTTCTCACCGAGAGGCAGACATCAGGTTTAGGTAGGTTAGTAGATGGAGAGGACACAAGAAGTTCCGTTTTTGAAAGATTTAGTTTCAGATAGAGAGAGGACATAATGTTAGAGACGGCAGAGAGAAAGTCACTGGTGTTCTGTAACACAGCAGGTGTGATATCAGGGGGTGAAGTGTATAGTTGTGTGTCATCAGCATAGAGATGGTACTGGAAACCAAATCTGCTGATGGTCTGTCCAATTGGTGCTGTGTACAGGGAGAAGAGGAGATGGCCTAGGACTGAACCCTGAGGAACTCCAACAGTGAGGGGGAGAGGTAAGGAAACGGAGCCAGCGAATGATACGCTCAAAGAGCTACCTTAGAGATTTGAAGAACACCAGGAGAGGGCGGTGTCCTTTAGGCCGATGGATTGGAGCATGGCGAGTAGGAGATGGTGGTCTACAGTGTCAAAAGCTGCAGAGAGGTAAAGGAGAATGAGCAGAGAGTAGTTACCGTTGCATTTTGCTGTCAGGAGGTCACATGCTGAGTGAATAACCCAAAAAACACATTTAAAAAAAACTGCATAGGAATCGCGATAAAGACGCAATATAGTTTTTTATCCCTCAATGCAACCCTTTTTACTGTGGGTCATTGTATTTGTTCATTTCCTCATTTGCATGTCCGGGATATAGTGAAATGCAAGCAATCAATGGAATAGGGGATGAATATAAAATAACATCATCAAAAAATCCATTCCGGATCTTATACACAGCCTGTGATATAAAAGTATAAAAAGGGGGCAGATCCAGTCCTCATTATGGCCACTGAGGAAGAGGTTGGAATACCTCGAAACACGTCTGGCAAAGCCATAGGACGGAACTACCTAACATAAATTCATCTGACGTCAGTTCTCACGCAAATTTAAAGAGATTGGAAATATTTTTCTCTTTTGAAAATTCCACAAACTACTTGCTGGCTGCATACTACGAGTAGGATAATCACATGACCTACCCCTGCATCACGTGACTCACTATAAACCACATGGAACGCCATCCCCGCTGCAGGATCTGCAGCACAGACTGACCGGCATAGAGAAGTGTTGCCTCACGGAACACCACGGTCGGGCGAGTGGCTGTACAACGGGTGGGACGCCCCCGCTGCCAGCCTATATATGTAGAGACTTATAATCAATTTATCAACAACTCACCATACGACAGAGAATCGATCCTTATATTGCTGTGGGTATACATCGATCCTTGATTCTTAATCACAAAGACTAGACCTGCATATATTCAGCCTTCAGTCAGCCAATATAAAGACCCATTGACTGGCCTTAAATTGATCAAGTATAAAAAGGCCACCTTGATGTGGTCACAATTATCCCTGAATATCCCTATGAACTGAGCGTGTATGTACTCAGCTTCTATATAATCAGCGAACACAAAGTCACATGTGCTTATTATAATCTGATAAGAACACAAGAGACTATCTTCCTTTTGTGCTCGGGTGCTCGTGGGCTTGGTAGATATAATGGAAGTCAATGGGATAACCCGAGCATTAAACCAGGCACCCCCTGCTCTGAAGAGGGTAGAGTTCCTGGTTCATAGGAAAGGGTCAGAAAATGATGGAAACACCACCTAAATGGTTCGGAAACAGGATGGGGAGGATGTCTGGATGCATTTTGGACTCCCAGGTTGCTCCTGTGAACGATGTTGTCCGAGTAGTACGCCACTTTTGCAGACTGATAATAATGCACACCAAACCTAAGATAAAATCGATTTTAGAGGATTGTGGTACAATTGTTCATGTAGTCGGACTCCTACACTCATAAAGCCTATGAACTAAGTAAAAGGGCTGCCAAAAATGACAAGGAACCGGCACTCCAATAAACTCTTTGTCACACAGCCTTGAAAAATTATGATTGATGGCCTGCTGGTGACCCTCAAAAAATTTTGAAGCAAGTGCCTGCTGATCTCACCATCTAAAACATTATGGGCGAGAGCCTGCTGCCGCTTTGGTGACTCTAGATAACCTGGGGCCGATCGCACGTCTCCGTGATGGCGACGATCCATTCGGATGTCTGCACTATCAACATTCAATGTTATTTTCAGTGCAAACCATGGTGACAACGGGTAACGGGGGAATCATGGTTCGATTCCGGAGAGGGAGCCTGAGAAACAGCTACGGCTACCACATCCAAGCAAGGCAGCATGCGAGCAAATTACCTATTAGGTATAATTAGGTGCGGGCCTGCAGGTGAGCTGGCCCTGTAAAAGATTGTAGGTGAAGGCCTGCTGGTGAGCTGACCCTGTAAAAAATTATATGTGAGGGCCTACTGGTGAGCTGACCCTGTAAAAATTTATATGCGAGTGCCTGCTGGTCAGCTGACCATGTAAAAGATTTTAGGTGCGGGCCTGCTGGTGAGCTGACCCAGTAAAAGATTTTAAGGGGCAGGTGAGGGCCTGCAGGTGAGCTGACCCTCTAAAACATTGCATGTGAGGGCCTTTAGGTGAGCTGACTCTGTAAAAGATTTGAGGTGCAGGCCTGCTGGTGGGCTGATCCTGTAAAAGATTTTAGGTGCAAGCCTGCTGGTGAGCTGACCCTCTAAAAGGTTGTAGGTGAGGGCCTGCAGGTGAGCTGACCCTCTAAAGCATTATATGTGAGGGCCTGCTGGTGAGCTGACCCTGTAAAACAATATATGCGAGGGTCTGCTGGTGAGCTGACCCTCTAACAATTATATATGAGGGCCTGCTGGTGAGCTGACCCTGTAAAACATTGAAGGTGAAGGCCGACTGGTGAGATGACCCTGTAAAACATTATATGTGAGGGCCTGCTGGGGAGCTGACCCTCTAAAAAATTATATGTGAGGGCCTGCTGGTGAGCTGACCCTGTAAAACAATATATGCGAGGGTCTGCTGGTGAGCTGACCCTCTAACAATTATATATGAGGGCCTGCTGGTGAGCTGACCCTGTAAAACATTGTAGGTGAGGGCCTGCTGGAGAGATGACCCTTTAAAAAAAATTATACTGTATGCGAGGGTCTGCTGGTGAGCTGACCCTCTAAAAATTTATATGTGAGAGCCTGCTGGTGAGCTAACCCTGTAAAACATTGTAGGCGAGGGCCTGCTGGTGAGCTGACCCTGTTGATATGTTGGAAGAGGAGAAGGAGGATGAGAAAATGAAGATTCAACCATATACCCTTGTTTGTGGTGGAAGGGGTGCATGGGAATACAGTATATCCAGTACATTATAAACAACACATTTAAAGTGCCTTTATGTTCAACCGCTTTCCTCTGGTGGAGTCGAGAAGTCATGGTCAATCCAGGCCTTGTTCATTTTTATAAGTGTCAACCTGTCAGCATTTTCAGTTGACAGGCGGATACGCTTATCTGTTATAATGACACCAGCAGCACTAAATAGCTGCTTAGACAAAACGGTGGTGGCAGGGTAGGCCAGCACCTCCAAGGCGTAGAGCGCCAGTTCGTGCCACGTGTCCAGCTTGGACACCCAGTAGTTGTAAGACACTGAGGGATCATTGAGGACGCTGACACGGTCTGCTATGTACTCCTTCACCATCTTCCAAAATGTTTCCCTCCTTGTGACACTAGGCCACTCATCAGGGTGAGGGTGCTGGCGGGGTGCCATGAAACTGTCCCAGGCTTTGGAAAGTGTTGCCCTGCCTCTGTTGGAACTGCTGTGTGTTCCCCTTGTTTCCCCTCCTCGGTTGGCCAAGGAACTATGGATTCTGCCACCAGCGTTGTCAGATGGAAATCTTTGGAGCAATTTTTCAACAAGGATCTTCTGGTATTTCCCCGTTTTGCTCATCCTCATCACCCAAGGAATGAGAGATAAGAAGTTATCTTTGTAGCAGGGGTCCAGAAGGGTGAACAACCAGTAATCCGTGTTGTCTAAAATGCGTATAACGCGCAGGT
The DNA here is from genome assembly GCF_905171765.1 of Bufo bufo. NCBI lineage: Eukaryota > Metazoa > Chordata > Amphibia > Anura > Bufonidae > Bufo > Bufo bufo. The sequence goes on along the minus strand of NC_053395.1, from coordinate 112,959,910 downwards.
CGCGGGACAGACAGCCTAACATGAAGTCAGCCATGTGTGCCAGAGTACGAACAGGCAAGAAATGTAGCGTCCCTGTGTTAAGGGTACCTTCATAGTAACTGCGTTGTTCAGGGCACATGTTATGTTAAGTGACATATGTTGGTGTAAGGCGGGCACGGCAAACCTTCAAAAATAATAGTGGCGGCTGTGGACTGCGTAAAGCGGGACGGCCGCTAAAATCAGGTTGCGGAAGGCCTCAGTGTCCACAAGCCTAAATGGCAACATTTCCAGGGCCAGTAATTCGGAAAGCTGCGCATTTAGTGCTATGGCCTGTGGGTGGCTGGGTATTTTCGCTTGCGTTCAAAGGCTGGGGTAAGGACATTTAGATGCTGCGCTGGGACACAGAAGTGGATGTGGTCGCTAATGGGGCTTGCGAAGGTCCAGGTGCAGGGGAGGAAGGCATCCGGCCCTGCGCCTTCGACAGGGGTATTCGCCAACAAGTAACATAGGGGAAAAGGAGGCAGTGGTGTGACCAGCAGACACTTATTACGTCTGCTTGGATGCCATGTGGCGGATCATGCTGGTGGTGGTGAAGTTGCTAGTGTTCACGCCCCGGCTCATTTTCGTATGGCACAGGTTGCAAACTACTATTCTTTTGTCGGCCGCACTATACTCAAAAAAGCACCATACTGCAGAACATCTACCCCTTGGCAAGGAAAATTTACGCAAGGGGGTGCTCAGTGGAACAATTGCGGGCCTGTTTGGTATGGCCCGCCTTCTCCCTTTTGGCACCCCACTGCCTCTTCCAGCCTGTTGCGGTGCTGCAGATCCCTCTCCCTCTGTACTGCTGTCCTTGCTCGGCTTTCTACCTTCCCAGGTTCGGTCAGTGACCTCATCGTCCACCACATCCTCTTCCACTTCCTCACTCTAATCATCCTCCTGATTTCTTGACCTAACCACAACCTCAGTGATTGACAACTGTGTCTTATCCTCTTCATCAACCTTTTGAGACAGTAATTGCAGTTGACTCATTAGCAACTGTGTCTCATCATCAGCCACCTCATTAAACACTAATTTCCATTCCCCATCGTCATCTTCTTGTGACTGTGGATGCTCAAGAGTTTGGGAATCAGGGCACAAGATCTCACATCTCTCTTCAAGCGGGCTTGTCGAGAGGCCCAAATAAAGGAATGGCTCTGAAAAGAGCTCCTCTGAATATCCGAATGTGGGATCACTTGTTTGGCAAAACTCTCCATGGTGGGAGGAAGGAGGATCAGGGTGAGGATTGTGTTGACCAGACTCTTGGCTACTGAGACTGGACTTGGTGGAGGACAGGGTGGTGCTTAACCGACTGGAAGCATTATATGCTGCAATCCAACCGACCACCTGGTCGCACTGGTCTGACTTTGAGAGTGTTGTCCTGCGCCGCCCTACAAACTGAGACATGAAGCTAGGTATCATGAATGTTTGTTTTTCTTGTGCTCTGGCGGCAGGCACAGTTTCTCCGTGTCAAGGGCCATGGCCTCTGCGTGCACCATCAGCATCACGGCCACTTCCCCGTCCCTTACTGCTCGCCTTCCTAATTTTAAATGTGATATATGCTTGAAAGTATGTCACACGTACAGTAGGATTTGAAAGTGTATGCGCAAAGAAATTTACAATGGTATTTGTGATGAGGAAACGTTATACAGGACTAGTACCACAGGTAATGTCACTGTTCGCAGTGTCTACAGAAAAAGTACACTAGATGTCACTGATATTTTAGGGATGCGCGAACTTTAAACAGGAGATGTGGCGCGGATAATTTAGCTGTCCGCAGCGGACACCATCTACGGAAAAAGTGCACTGGATTTCACTGATATTTTAGGGATTCGCACACTTTAAACAGGAGATATGGCGTGGATAATTTAAAGGGGTTGGCCACTCTTTAAATACTCTCCACTACAGTGTGGCAGGCAGGAAAAAAATGAAGTCCCTAATATACTTCATTAAACACATCTGCCTGCTTTTCTTTCAATTATAAGCTATGCCCCCTTATATATATATATATATATATATATATATATATATATATATATATATACAGTGGGATGCAAAAGTTTGGGCAACCTTGTTAATCGTCATGATTTTCCTGTATAAATCGTTGGTTGCTACGATAAAAAATGTCAGTTAAATATATCATATAAGAGACACACACAGTGATATTTGAGAAGTGAAATGAAGTTTATTGGATTTACAGAAAGTGTGCTATAATTGTTTGAACAAAATTAGGCAGGTGCATAAATTTGGGCACTGTTGTCATTTTATTGATTCCAAAACCTTTAGAACTAATTATTGGAACTCATATTGGCTTGGTAAGCTCAGTGACCCCTGACCTACATACACAGGTGAATCCAATTATGAGAAAGAGTATTTAAGGGGGTCAATTGTAAGTTTCCCTCCTCTTTTAATTTTCTCTGAAGAGTAGCAACATGGGGGTCTCAAAACAACTCTCAAATGACCTGAAGACAAAGATTGTTCACCATCATGGTTTAGGGGAAGGATACAGAAAGCTGTCTCAGAGATTTCAGCTGTCTGTTTCCACAGTTAAGAACATATTGAGGAAATGAAAGACCACAGGCTCAGTTCAAGTTAAGGCTCGAAGTGGCAGACCAAGAAAAATCTCGGATAAACAGAAGCGACGAATGGTGAGAACAGTCAGAGTCAACCCACAGACCAGCACCAAAGACCTACAACATCATCTTGCTGCAGATGGAGTCACTGTGCATCGTTCAACCATTCGGCGCACTTTACACAAGGAGATGCTGTATGCGAGAGTTATGCAGAGGAAGCCTTTTCTCCGCCCACAGCACAAAAAGTGCCACTTGAGGTGGGCTAAAGCACATTTGGACAAGCCAGCTTCATTTTGGAATAAGGTGCTGTGGACTGATGAAACTAAAATTGAGTTATTTGGCCATAACAAGGGGCGTTATGCATGGAGGAAAAAGAACACAGCATTCCAAGAAAAACACCTGCTACCTACAGTAAACTATGGTGGTGGTTCCATCATGTTGTGGGGCTGTGTGGCCAGTGCAGGGACTGGGAATCTTGTCAAAGTTGAGGGACGCATGGATTCCACTCAGTATCAGCAGATTCTGGAGACCAATGTCCAGCAATCAGTGACAAAGCTGAAGCTGCGCCAGGGCTGGATCTTTCAACAAGACAACGACCCTAAACACTGCTCAAAATCCGCTAAGGCATTTATGCAGAGGAACAAGTGCAACGTTCTGGAATGGTTATCTCAGTCCCCAGACCTGAATATAATTGAAAATCTGTGGTGTGACTTAAAGAGAGCTGTCCAAGCTCGGAAGCCATCAAACCTGAATGAACTAAAGATGTTTTGTAAAGAGGAATGGTCCAAGATACCTTCAACCAGAATCCAGACTCTCATTGGAACCTACAGGAAGCGTTTAGAGGCTGTAATTTCTGCAAAAGGAGGATTTACTAAATATTGATTTCATTTCTTTTTTGTGGTGCCCAAATTTATGCACCTGCCTAATTTTGTTTAAACAATTATAGCACACTTTCTGTAAATCCAATAAACTTAATTTCACTTCTCAAATATCACTGTGTGTGTCTCCTATATAATATATATAACTGACATTTTTTATCGTAACAACCAACGATTTATACAGGAAAATCATGACGATTAACAAGGTTGCCCAAACTTTCGCATCCCACTGTATATATATATATATATATATATATATATATATATATATATATACACACATATACAGTGGAGGAAATAATTATTTGACCCCTCACTGATTTTGTAAGTTTGTCCAATGACAAAGAAATGAAAAGTCTCAGAACAGTATCATTTCAATGGTAGGTTTATTGTAACAGTGGCAGATAGCACATCAAAAGGAAAATCGAAAAAATAACTTTAAATAAAAGATAGCAACTGATTTGCATTTCATTGAGTGAAATAAGTATTTGAACCCTCTAACAAAAAAAGACTTAATACTTGGTGGAAAAACCCTTGTTTGCAAGCACAGAGGTCAAACGTTTCTTGTAATTGATGACCAAGTTTGCGCACATTTTAGGAGGAATGTTGGTCCACTCCTCTTTGCAGATCATCTCTAAATCCCTAAGGTTTCGAGGCTGTCTCTGTGCAACTCTGAGCTTGAGCTCCCTCCATAGGTTTTCGATTGGATTAAGGTCCGGAGACTGACTAGGCCACTCCATGACCTTAATGTGCTTCTTCTTGAGCCACTCCTTTGTTGCCTTTGCTGTATTTTTTGGGTCATTGTCGTGCTGGAACACCCATCCACGACCCATTTTCAGTTTCCTGGCAGAGGGAAGGAGGTTGTCGCTCAGGATTTCACGATACATGGCTCCGTCCATTTTCCCGTTTATGCGAATAAGTTGTCCTGTGCCCTTAGCAGAAAAACACCCCCAAAGCAAAATGTTTCCACCCCCATGCTTGACGGTGGGGACGGTGTTTTGGGGGTCATAGGCAGCATTTTTCTTCCTCCAAACACAGCGAGTTGAGTTAATGCCAAAGAGCTCTATTTTAGTCTCATCAGACCACAGCACCTTCTCCCAGTCACTCTCTGAATCATTCAGGTGTTCATTGGCAAACTTCAGACGGGCCTGCACATGTGCCTTCCTGAGCAGGGGGACCTTGCGAGCCCTGCAGGATTTTAATCCATTGCGGTGTAATGTGTTTCCAATGGTTTTCTTGGTGACTGTGGTCCCTGCTAATTTGAGGTCATTAACTAACTCCTCCCGTGTAGTTCTAGGATGCTTTTTCACCTTTCTCAGAACCATTGACACCCCACGAGGTGAGATCTTGCGTGGAGCCCCAGAGCGAGGTCGATTGATGGTCATTTTGTGCTCCTTCCATTTTCGAACAATCGCACCAACAGTTGTCACCTTCTCTCCCTGCTTCTTGCTAATGGTTTTGTAGCCCATTCCAGCCTTGTGCAGGTCTACAATTTTGTCTCTGACATCCTTGGACAGCTCTTTGGTCTTTCCCATGTTGGAGAGTTTGGAGTCTGCTTGATTGATTGATTCTGTGGACAGGTGTCTTTTATACAGGTGACTAGTTAAGACAGGTGTCCTTAATGAGGGTGACTAATTGAGTAGAAGTGTCTAACCACTCTGTGGGAGCCAGAACTCTTAATGGTTGGTAGGGGTTCAAATACTTATTTCACTCAATGAAATGCAAATCAGTTGCTATCTTTTATTTAAAGTTATTTTTTCGATTTTCCTTTTGATGTGCTATCTGCCACTGTTACAATAAACCTACCATTGAAATGATACTGTTCTGAGACTTTTCATTTCTTTGTCATTGGACAAACTTACAAAATCAGTGAGGGGTCAAATAATTATTTCCTCCACTGTATACACAGTACAGACCAAAAATTTGGACACACCTCATTCAAAGAGTTTTCTTTATTTTCATGACTATGAAGGCATCAAAACTATGAATTAACACATGTTGAATTATATACATAACAAACAAGTGTGAAACAACTGAAAATATGTCATATTCTAGGTTCTTCAAAGTAGCCACCTTTTGCTTTGATTACTGCTTTGCACACTCTTGACATTCTCTTGATGAGCTTCAAGATGTAGTCACCTGAAATGGTCTTCCAACAGTCTTGAAGGAGTTCCCAGAGATGCTTAGCACTTGTTGGCACTTTTTGCCTGCACTCTGCGGTCCAGCTCACCCCAAACCATCTCAATTGGGTTCAGGTCCGGTGACTGTGGAGGCCAGGTCATCTGGCGCAGCACCCCATCACTCTCCTTCTTGGTCAAATAGCCCTTACTTTCAAAGTTTTCCCAATTTTTCGGCTGACTGACTGACCTCCATTTCTTAAAGTAATGATGGCCACTCGTTTTTCTTTACTTAGCTGCTTTTTTCTTGCCATAATACCAATTCTAATAGTCTATTCAGTAGGACTATCAGCTGTGTATCCACCTGACTTCTCCTCAACGCAACTGATGGTCCCAACCCCATTTATAAAGGCAAGAAATCCCACTTATTAAACCTGACAGGGCACACCTATGAAGTGAAAACCATTTCAGGGGACTACCTCTTGAAGCTCATCAAGAGAATGCCAAGAGTGTGCAAAGCAGTAATCAAAGCAAAAGGTGGCTACTTTGAAGAACCTAGAATATGACATATTTTCTGTTGTTTCACACTTGTTTGTTATGTATATAATTCCACATGTGTTAATTCATAGTTTTGATGCCTTCAGTGTGAATCTACAATTTTCATAGTCATGAAAATAAAGAAAACTCTTTGAATGAGAAGGTGTGTCCAAACTTTTGGTCTGTACTGTATATACACTCACCTAAAGAATTATTAGGAACACCATACTAATACGGTGTTGGACCCCCTTTTGCCTTCAGAACTGCCTTAATTCTACGTGGCATTGATTCAACAAGGTGCTGATAGCATTCTTTAGAAATGTTGGCCCATATTGATAGGATAGCATCTTGCAGTTGATGGAGATTTGAGGGATGCACATCCAGGGCACGAAGCTCCCGTTCCACCACATCCCAAAGATGCTCTATTGGGTTGAGATCTGGTGATTGTGGGGGCCATTTTAGTACAGTGAACTCATTGTCATGTTCAAAAAAACAATTTGAAATGATTCGAGCTTTGTGACATGGTGCATTATCCTGCTGGAAGTAGCCATCAGAGGATGGATACAGGTTCTCATTCTGTTTATGCCAAATTCGGACTCGAATTGAATGTCTCAACAGAAATCGAGACCCATCAGACCAGGCAACATTTTTCCAGTCTTCAACAGTCCAATTTTGGTGAGCTCGTGCAAATTGTAGCCTCTTTTTCCTATTTGTAGTGGAGATGAGTGGTACCCGGTGGGGTCTTCTGCTGTTGTAGCCCATCCGCCTCAAGGTTGTGCGTGTTGTGGCTTCACAAATGCTTTGCTGCATACCTCGGTTGTAATGAGTGGTTATTTCAGTCAACGTTGCTCTATCAGCTTGAATCAGTTGGCCCATTCTCCTCTGACCTCTAGCATCCACAAGGCATTTTTGCCCACAGGACTGCCACATACTGGATGTTTTTCCCTTTTCACACCATTCTTTGTAAACCCTAGAAATGGTTGTGCGTGAAAATCCCAGTAACTGAGCAGATTGTGAAATACTCAGACCGGCCCATCTGGCACCAACAACCATGCCACACTCAAAATTGCTTAAATCACCTTTCTTTCCCATTCTGACATTCAGTTTGGAGTTCAGGAGATTGTCTTGATCAGGACCACACCCCTAAATGCATTGAAGCAACTGCCATGTGATTGGTTGACTAGATAATTGCATTAATGAGAAATAGAACAGGTGTTCCTAATAATTCTTTAGGTGAGTAGACATTCAGGGAGTCTCCCGCTATTAGATAGCGGCTCCCTGACGGCCGCATGTGAAACATTATATCCCAGAAAGTGATGTCCGGTTCATGAATGAATCGTTCTTTTGAATCGATTCAGTTCACTGAACCGGAGGAGTCGATTCCTCTGACTGAGCTGATCCATGTGAAACAGCTCAGTCAGATAGCAGAGCAGAGAGATGCTGGCAGCAGGGAGGATCCTAGAGTGGAAGCCAGCCCCTTCCCTCCCCGGCCTGCAACCAATCAGATGTGAGGCAACCAGCTCTGAGTCTCAGGACACAGTACAGGGAGTCTAAGAATCTAATGAGTCTACAGGTTAAAAGACTCTAAAGATCCGACTTAGAGACTCATTCGATTCTTTGAGTTAAAAGAACCGTGAGTCATTCGAACAGTTTAGGCCTCTTTCAGACGGGCATTGCGGGAAAAGGTGCGGGTACGTTGCGGGAACATGCACGATTTTTCCGCGCAAATGCAAAACATTGTAATGCGTTTTGCACTCGCATGAGAAAAATTGCTCATGTTTGGTACCCGAACTTCTTCACAGAAGTTCGGGCTTTGGATCGGTGTTCTGTAGATTGTATTATTTTCCTTTATAACATGGTTATAAGGGAAAATAATAGCATTCTGAATACAGAATGCATAGTAAAATAGCGCTGGAGGGGTTAAAAAAATAATAATAAAACTCACCTTAATCCACTTGATCGCGCAGCCGGCATCTCTTCTGACTTCTTTCTTTGCTGTGTGCAGCAACAGGACCTGTGGTGACATCACTCCGGTCATCACATGGTCCATCACATGATCCATCACCATGGTAAAAGATCATGTGATGGACCATGTGATGACCAGAGTGACGTCACCACAGGTCCTGTTGCTACACACAGCAAAGAAAGAAGTCAGAAGAGATGCCGGCTGCGCGATCAAGTGGATTAAGGTGAGTTAAATTATTATTAATATTATTTTAACCTCTCCAGCGCTATTTTACTATGCATTCTGTATTCAGAATGCTATTATTTTCCCTTATAACCATATTATAAGGGAAAATAATAATGATCGGGTCTCCATCCCGATCATCTCCTAGCAACAGTGCGTGAAAATCGCACCGCATCCGCATTTGCTTTCGGATGCTTGCGATTTTCTCGCAACCCCATTCATTTCTATGGGGCCTGCGTTACGTGAAAAACGCACAAAATAGAGCATGCTGCGATTTTCACGCAACGCACAAGTGATGCGTGAAAATCACTGCTCATGTGAACAGCCCCATAGAAATGAATGGGTCGGGATTCAGTGCGGGTGCAATGTGTTCAACTCATGCATCGCATCCGCGCCGAATACTCGCCCGTGTGAAAGGGGCCTTTCACTGAGGCAGATGACCAGGCTGCAGCAGTGATGAGATTAAGGGACAGAGGGCAGTCAGCAGAGAGATAAGAGAAGTGACATGACACACAGTTTAGATTACAGGTTGAATTAACCCTTTAGGATTCAGTAGTTATATAACTAAGGGTGGGTTCACACTAGGTATTGTCCTGTGTGATGTCTATGCGGACTATTTTATTGACAATGCATTCTGTCCTGAGTCCTGTCCCCTTCCCTTCCTCACTCAGTCAGAGCTCAGACCAAGTGCCAAGAGCTGGCTCAGCTAGTCAGCAAGTGAATCGAAGCATCCGCGCATGCGCACCACCTAAGCTCTTCGATTCACTTGCCTCTCAGCTCAGCAGTCAGTAGACTCAGCGAGTGAACCGAAGATTCGATTCATGAAATGGTTCATTTGAATGAACTGATTCAAATGAACCGATTCATGTGAAAGATCCAAACTTCCCATCTCTAATCCCGGAAAGGTTTACTCGCAGTAAACCTTTCCGGCAACCTGTAGCAGTGTCCCCTTCTCGGCGCGTGCACACAGTGCAAGAAGAAGCCGATGCCAGCAGTCTGCAACGGCGCATCAGGCTGAGCCTGTGCGCACGCGCGGGATCTCAAAGCGGGAGGAGGGGGTGAGAGGGAGAGGCGGCACTGAGGAGTAGAAGGCGGCGCTGGGCACGAACAGCGATGCGTGCGGCCAGGCACCATGCATCCACAGATCTTCCCTGCTTGGGCACCTTAGTTCAATGATTGACAGGTTAGTAAAACCTGTTTATCCGCAGAATAAAGCCACAAATAGCTTTTATAAGGCCACCTTAGAAATCAGAATGCTACCCTGGACATGAGCATATGTTTAGCTCACAGGACTTATAGGTGGTGACAGAATCCCTTTAATCATATACATAAATATGATAATTTGGGGCAGGGTAATGAGCCCAGTCCTCCACACTATAGAGCAAAGTGTGCAGATACTACATATGTTTGGAAAATGAAATGAGTTTTTGCAGGTTGGGATGTCTGTATACATACACCTTTACCTTGGAGTGCTGCCTGGATTATAATTATATATATATATATATATATATATATATATTTATTTTTTTATTATTTATTTATTTATTTGTGGTCATGGCTACGGCCAAGAGGTATCCGAAGAACCCTAGGGAGAGAAACAACGGGAACAACCTAACCCAGCTAGGCGTGTCTTAGCTGACCTGACTAAATGGCTTGTTGTGTGCCCTAAGCCATGATCGTGGGTAGGCCTATAAGTGGGCAAAAACCAAGCCAAGTAGGGTTGAAAAGGAATTCGAATGGCATGCGCAAACTAATCCCCAAGCCAACTGCAAGGCGTCAAAGATCTAGAGCGAAAATTCGGGGTGTATGAGGCAAGACCAGTAGGAGACCTACAACCCATCTTGTGGATGACAAGGCCAGAGACATGATGCTCAATATTGCGGATACTGCCCCAAAGCGGAATGGAGGACCGGGAATACGTTGTGAAATGGATCATAAAAACCAACTGAAACTTGTAAAGTTTGGTTCTAGTGCGAGTACTGGCAATGTCCTAGCCTCAGGAGATCGTGGGACCGCAACCTAACTGCCTAGACTATGCAGGAATGAGGGCCAAAAAGAACCATGTAGATAGGAAGAGAATCCTTGAATAGTTCCCCAGACAACAGCTAGCTGCTAGCCATGGTCCACGCGTTGTTCTATTGTGTGCCCCTGAGAATTGTTTTTACGCTTGAGACGTGAAGACCGACCTACTATCTGAATCTTCTACCGTGAGGAAATGCTGGACCTTGTCCAAAATACGATTCAACGTGGTGGTAGGGAGTACGAGGTTAGTGCGGCAAGAAGCTACGAAGCCATAATATACAAGATTCTGTTTATGCCCTCCCATGAGTGAGGGAATGCAATGCAATGAAGCTACCGGCGAAAATGAATTCCTCGTCGTGGTAAAAAGGCAAAGACTTTGCGCGGGGACCTGGTTGACAAGATATGATCGACTACGATCAGAGACTGAAATGTTAGAGGGAATTGCCCTACTTGTTCTTCCTCTGGCCAACCTGAACGATAGCATGAACAATGAAAGAAAGACTAAATATCTGCGTAAGACATGACAATGATGCTGTAGGGCGAACCGGACCAGTTTGCGGTCAAAACATAAAGTGAGCAATCAACATGGATTATTAGGGAAGCATTTGCGATACATAGGGGCCAAATCAGCCCAGATGCACAGATGGATAACCAACCAGGGAATCAGCCCAGCGGGACTGAAAACAGTCATCGGGCCCCCGAAGCCATGGGGCCGAAGCTGTCATCGGGCCCCCAAAGCCATGGGGCCGAAGCTGTCATCGGGCCCCCAAAGCCATGGGGCCGAAGCTGTCATCGGGCCCCCAAAGCCATGGGGCCGAAGCTGTCATCGGGCCCCCAAAGCCATGGGGCCGAAGCTGTCATCGGGCCCCCAAAGCCATGGGGCCGAAGCTGTCATCGGGCCCCCAAAGCCATGGGGCCGAAGCTGTCATCGGGCCCCCAAAGCCATGGGGCCGAAGCTGTCATCGGGCCCCCAAAGCCATGGGGCCGAAGCTGTCATCGGGCCCCCAAAGCCATGGGGCCGAAGCTGTCATCGGGCCCCCAAAGCCATGGGGCCGAAGCTGTCATCGGGCCCCCAAAGCCATGGGGCCGAAGCTGTCATCGGGCCCCCAAAGCCATGGGGCCGAAGCTGTCATCGGGCCCCCAAAGCCATGGGGCCGAAGCTGTCATCGGGCCCCCAAAGCCATGGGGCCGAAGCTGTCATCGGGCCCCCAAAGCCATGGGGCCGAAGCTGTCATCGGGCCCCCAAAGCCATGGGGCCGAAGCTGTCATCGGGCCCCCAAAGCCATGGGGCCGAAGCTGTCATCGGGCCCCCAAAGCCATGGGGCCGAAGCTGTCATCGGGCCCCCAAAGCCATGGGGCCGAAGCTGTCATCGGGCCCCCAAAGCCATGGGGCCGAAGCTGTCATCGGGCCCCCAAAGCCATGGGGCCGAAGCTGTCATCGGGCCCCCAAAGCCATGGGGCCGAAGCTGTCATCGGGCCCCCAAAGCCATGGGGCCGAAGCTGTCATCGGGCCCCCAAAGCCATGGGGCCGAAGCTGTCATCGGGCCCCCAAAGCCATGGGGCCGAAGCTGTCATCGGGCCCCCAAAGCCATGGGGCCGAAGCTGTCATCGGGCCCCCAAAGCCATGGGGCCGAAGCTGTCATCGGGCCCCCAAAGCCATGGGGCCGAAGCTGTCATCGGGCCCCCAAAGCCATGGGGCCGAAGCTGTCATCGGGCCCCCAAAGCCATGGGGCCGAAGCTGTCATCGGGCCCCCAAAGCCATGGGGCCGAAGCTGTCATCGGGCCCCCAAAGCCATGGGGCCGAAGCTGTCATCGGGCCCCCAAAGCCATGGGGCCGAAGCTGTCATCGGGCCCCCAAAGCCATGGGGCCGAAGCTGTCATCGGGCCCCCAAAGCCATGGGGCCGAAGCTGTCATCGGGCCCCCAAAGCCATGGGGCCGAAGCTGTCATCGGGCCCCCAAAGCCATGGGGCCGAAGCTGTCATCGGGCCCCCAAAGCCATGGGGCCGAAGCTGTCATCGGGCCCCCAAAGCCATGGGGCCGAAGCTGTCATCGGGCCCCCAAAGCCATGGGGCCGAAGCTGTCATCGGGCCCCCAAAGCCATGGGGCCGAGTTTTTTTTTTTTATAATTATAACTATAAAAAGTGACCTGAATAAGGTGCAGGTGAAATTAAACCATGAGCCTGACCAATGTGGCAGGCGATACCCAAGATAAACTACGTCGCCTGAATAACATGCAAGGCGAAATATCGTTAGAAACGAGACCTGACCGACGTGAAAGGTGACCCCAATATGAGTTCAACTGCATGACCTGAAAAGACGAAGGGAAATGTGACAGGAAATGGAGATAATAACGGACATAAACTAAAATTAAACCTGAATAAAATGAGCTGCCAAGCAGGTAAAGATATGAGTCATTCAAAAGCATAGCTGCACAGGTGGACAGACATCCATTGGTCGGACCCCTGAAGCCATGGGGCCGAAGCAACCACCAGGGGCCCATGGGACCGGGCAGCCGCCTGGATGCGAACCTTAGAATTAAGGACGGCTGGGGAAAATATTGGGGCTTAACCCAATGGGTTTAGTAATCAACCGGGACTCTTTAACCTAGAAAGACAGACATGGGGTAAAGCTTCTTAACCCCTTAAGGACTCAGTCCTATTTCACCTTAACCACTTACCGCTAAGCTAACGCCGAAAGGCGTCATCTCTGCGGCGCCCCCAGGCTACGCTAACGCCAATTGGCGTCATCTCGCGTGAGCCGAGATTTCCTGTGAACGCGCGCGCACTCACAGGAACGGAAGGTAAGAGAGTGGATCTCCAGGCTGCCAGCGGCGATCGTTCGCTGGCAGGCTGGAGATGTGATTTTTTTAACCCCTAACAGGTATATTAGACGCTGTTTTGATAACAGCGTCTAATATACCTGCTACCTGGTCATCTGGTGGTCCCCTTTGTTTGGATCGACCACCAGAGGACACAGGTAGCTCAGTAATATGTTGCACCAAGCAACACTACACTACACCCCCCCCTGTCACTTATTAACCCCTTATTCACCCTTGATCACCCCATATAGACTCCCTGATCACCCCCCTGTCATTGATTACCCCCCTGTCATTGATCCCCCCCCTGTAAAGCTCCATTCAGATGTCCGCATGATTTTTACGGATCCACTGATAGATGGATCGGATCCGCAAAACGCATACGGACGTCTGAATGGAGCCTTACAGGGGCGTGATCAATGACTGTGGTGATCACCCCATATAGACTCCCTGATCACCCCCCTGTCATTGATTACCCCCCTGTCAAGCTCCATTCAGACGTCCGCATGATTTTTACGGATCCACTGATAGATGGATCGGATCCGCAAAACACATACAGGCGTCTCCCTGGAGCCTTCCAGGGGGGGTGATCACCCCATATAAACTCCCTGATCACCCCCCTGTATTGATTACCCCCCCCTGTCAGGCTGCATTCAGATGTCAGTATGATTTTTACGGATCCACGGATCGGATCCGCAAAACACATACGGACATCTGAATGGAGCCTTATAGGGGGGTGATCAATGACAGGGGGGTGATCACCCCATATAGATTCCCTGATCACCCCCCTGTCATTGATCACCCCCCTGTCATTGATCACCCCCCTGTAAGGCTCCATTCAGAATTTTTTTTGGCCCAAGTTAGCGGAAATTATTATTTTTTTCTTACAAAGTCTCATATTCCACTAACTTGTGTCAAAAAATTAAATCTCACATGAACTCACCATACCCCTCACGGAATCCAAATGCGTAAAAATTTTTAGACATTTATATTCCAGACTTCTTCTCACGCTTTAGGGCCCCTAGAATGCCAGGGCAGTATAAATACCCCACATGTGACCCCATTTCGGAAAGAAGACACCCCCAGGAATTCCGTGAGGGGCATATTGAGTCCATGAAAGATTGAAATTTTTGTCCCAAGTTAGCGGAAAGGGAGATTTTGTGAGAAAAAAATAAAATAAAATCAATTTCCGCTAACTTGTGCCAAAAAAAAAAAAAAAAAATTCTATGAACTCGCCATGCCCCTCATTGAATACCTTGGGGTGTCTTCTTTCCAAAATGGGGTCACATGTGGGGTATTTATACTGCCCTGGCATTTTAGGGGACCTAAAGCGTGAGAAGAAGTCTGGGATCCAAATGTCAAAAAATGCCCTCATAAAAGGAATGTGGGCCCCTTTGCGCATCTAGGCTGCAAAAAAGTGTCACACATCTGGTATCGCCATACTCAGGAGAAGTTGGGCAATGTGTTTTGGGGTGTCATTTTACAAATACCCATGCTGGATGAGATAAATATCTTGGTCAAATGCCAACTTTGTATAAAAAAAATGGGAAAAGTTGTCTTTTGCCGAGATATTTCTCTCACCCAGACTATCTTTATTGCCCTGACTCTGCCGTTTACAGAAACACCCCATATGTGGCCGTAAACTACTGTACGGGCACACAGTGGGCAGGGGCGTAGCTAGAAATGCATGGGCCCCATAGCAAAAAAAAATTTATGGGCCCCCCCCCGTGCCATCCACAGATCCCCCTCCCCTAAATAGTGCCATCAACAGATCCCGCTCCCCTAAATAGTGCCATCCACAGATCCCCCTCCCCTAAATAGTGCCATCCACAGATCTCGCTCCCCTAAATAGTGCCATCCACAGATCCCCCTCCCCTAAATAGTGCCATCCACAGATCCCCCTCCCCTAAATAGTGCCATCCACAGATCCCCCTCCCCTAAATAGTGCCATACACAGATCCCCCTCCCCTAAATAGTGCCATACACAGATCCCTCTCCCCTAAACAGTGCCATCCACAGATCCCCCTCCCCTAAATAGTGCCATCAACAGATCCCCCCCCCTCCCCTAAATAGTGCCATACACAGTATCAGGTGCCTCCCCCCCCCCCCCCCAAGTGCCAGTCAGTATCAGGTGCCAACCCCCCCCAGGTGCCAGTATCAGATCAGGTACCAACCCCCCTCCCCCCATGTGCCAGTATCAAGTGCCCCCCGCTCCCTTCATGGCAGTAAAAGTCGGGTATTAAAAAATAAAAAATAAACACTTCTACATCGCTGCATCAGCGATGCGATGCAGCCTCTTCCTGTGTCCCTCCCTGTATGTCCATATATGGAGTCACTGCTTGTATTTTAGAAAAGGTTTCTGCTGGGATTCGAACCTACGACCTTCTGTATCAGAGGCAGATCACCTAACCACAAGACCAAAAGAGCTGCTTTGCTGCTGACTGAAAAATTATGAGACTTCTACCGTTATAGCTGGCTAAGTGTACATCTATACACATGACAGCTGCTCATATATTGAGATATAGCAGAGCTGAGTGTGCTGGGATAGCTGTCACATGGAGATATAGCTGTGCTGGGTGTGTTGGGGCAGCTGTCATATGTATAGATGTACACTTAGCCAGCTATAACAGTAGAAGTGTCAAATTTTTTCAATCAGTTGCAATGCCTCCTTTATGGTTGTGAGGGTAAATGCTTTGCCACTGATACATTGGAGGTTGTGGGTTCGAATCCCAGACACATTAGGAGACTTGAGAATACAGTAAGATTAGATCACATTAGCGAGGGGGCCTGAACATTAAGACCGCTGCTGTGAAGGGGGCCCTGAACATTAAGACATCGATATTTAACTAACTTGAAAATAAACTGTCGGGCCCCGAAGCAGCTGCTTCCCCGGTAGTTACGCCACCTCCTGGCTGCCTGTGTGTGTGTTAATAAAAAAAAAATAATAATAATATGAATGCGGTCGGACGGGCCCTATAGCCACTGCTATGGTTGCTATGGCGATCCCTACGCCACTGACAGTGGGGCGTAGAGGGAAAGGTGCGCCGTATGGTTTTTGGAAGCCAGATTTTGCTGGACTGGTTTTTTTACACCATGTCCCATTTGAAGCCCCTCTGATGCACCCCTAGAGTAGAAACTCCATAAAAGTGACCCCATCTAAGAAACTACACCCCTCAAGGTATTCAAAACTGATTTTAAAAACTTTGTTAACCCTTTAGGTGTTGCACAAGATTTAATGGAAAATAGAGATACAATTTCAAAATTTCACTTTTTTGGCAGAATTTCCATTTTAATATTTTTTTTCCAGTTACAAAGCAAGGGTTAACAGCCAAATAAAACTCATTATTTATGGCCCCGATTCTGTAGTTTACAGAAACACCCCATATGTGGTCGTAAGCCGCTGTACGGGCACACGGCAGGGCGCAGAAGGAAAGGAATGCCATACGGTTTTTGGAAGGCAGATTTTGCTGGACTGTTTTTTTTTGACATCATGTCCCATTTGAAGCCCCCCTGATGCACCCCTAGAGTAGAAACTCCAAAAAAGTGACCCCATTTTAGAAACTACGGAATAGGGTGGCAGTTTTGTTGGTACTAGTTTAGGGTACATATGATTTTTGGTTGCTCTATATTACACTTTTTTGTGCGGCAAGGTAACAAGAAATAGATTTTTTGGCACGTTTTTTTTTTTTGTTATTTACAACATTCATCTGACAGGTTATATCATGTGGTAATTTTATAGAGCAGGTTGTCACGGACGCGGCGATACCCAATATGTATACATTTTTTTTTATTTATGTAAGTTTTACACAATGATTTCATTTTTAAAACAAAAAAAATGTTTTAGTGTCTCCATAGTCTAAGAGCCATAGTTTTTTCAGTTTTTGGGCGATTATCTTAAGTAGGGTCTCATTTTTTGCGAGATGAGATGACGGTTTGATTGGCTATTTTGGGGTGCATATGACTTTTTGATCGCTTGCTATTACCCTTTTTGTGATGTAAGATGACAAAAAATAGCTTTTTTTACACAGTTTTTTTTTTTTTTTTTTACGGTGGTCATCTGAGGGGTTAGGTCATGTGATATTTTTATAGAGCTGGTCGATACGGACGCGGTGATACCCAATATGTATACATTTTTTTTTATTTATGTAAGTTTTACACAATGATTTCATTTTTGAAGCAAAAAAAAATCATGTTTTAGTGTTTCCATAGTCTAAGAGCCATAGTTTTTTCAGTTTTTGGGCAATTATCTTGGGTAGGGTATGATTTTTGTGGGATGAGATGACTGTTTGGTACTATTTTGGCGTACATGCGACTTTTTTGATCACTTTTATTACCTTTTTTGGGAAGTAAGGTGGGCAAAATTTCAATTTCCTAATAGTTTTTATTTTTTTATTTTTATGGCGTTCACCGTGCGGGGAAAGTAACATGACCATTTTATAGATCAGGTCGTTACGGACGCGGCGATACCAAACATGTGTAGGGAATTTTATTTTTTTCATTTTTAATTAGTGATAAATGTATTTTTAGATTTTTACATTTTTTTCACTTTTTTTCACTTTTTTTTTACCCAGACCCACTTGGTTCTTGAAGATCCAGTGGGTCTGATGTCTGTATAATACAGTATAGTACAATATATAGTGTACTGTACTGTATTTTACTTACACTTGTCTGAACAGATCTCTGCCTTTAGCACAGATCTGTTCAGCACCATGGACAGCAGGATGCCTGAGACGGCGTCCTGTTGCCATGGGAACCTTCCCCGTCTGCTCAGTACTGGTCAGAACTTCGCAGACGGGGAAGGGTAAGGACGGGGCTGTCGGGGGGCTGTCTGGGGGCTCTCTCCCTCTCCATCGGGGGGCTGAAAAGGCACAGCAGCCCCACGATGGGAGAGGGAGGGAGCTCCCTCTTAACTGTTAACTTTTTCTATACAGCGGTCCGTGGTATGGAAAGGGTTAAACGACTGACATCTGCACAGATGTCAGCCGTTTATACCAGGGTGTCAGCAATGTGCTGACATGCTGGTATACCCACTAGACGCCAACGAATTTTCAAGAGGAGGCGGGCGGGGGATCGCGATGCCATGCGTGAGAGACCCTTATGGCGGGAGCCATGCGTGAGAGACCCTTATGGCGGGAGCCATGCGTGAGAGACCCTTATGGCGGGAGCCATGCGTGAGAGACCCTTATGGCGGGAGCCATGCGTGAGAGACCCTTATGGCGGGAGCCATGCGTGAGAGACCCTTATGGCGGGAGCCATGCGTGAGAGACCCTTATGGCGGGAGCCATGCGTGAGAGACCCTTATGGCGGGAGCCATGCGTGAGAGACCCTTATGGCGGGAGCCATGCGTGAGAGACCCTTATGGCGGGAGCCATGCGTGAGAGACCCTTATAGCGGGACAAGTATCAGATGACCGTGCGAACTACGAATGACGATGCCAGTCGTGAGGTCCTATAAGCGAAGAGCCACTCGTGCGAGCCCCTTATGATTTTTTTTTTTTTTTTATTATATATATTTTTTTAATAAACCACTTATGCAGCACCAGAATGCCTTGGGGACTCACATAACCATGACCCCCTCCAACAGCAAACCTGGAACACTAACCAGCCTACAACCATGTCGTACCCCTAACAAACAAAACATGAAAAAACGGTTATGGGGCCCCTGGAGCCATGAGGCTGGATCAGTCATAAGGCCCCCGAAGACAGAGGGATGACGTTGCGGTGACGATATATAATTAAAACGTAAGCCGGACCTGATGGCATATGAAGTGACTTGAATGATTGGATTGGCTAGAAGGTGGCCTAACTAAGATGACTGCCAACATGCGTTAAAAATATAGACATTAGTAATCCGAAGCACGTGCATACATAAAACACTAACCACCGTGAACCATAAACGTAAACATGAAATTGAAACAGAGATGGGAGAAAAAACAAGAGCCTGAGGCATTGCAAGTTTGCTAAGAGAAGTCTCATATCGTGACAAACAAACAGCTTGTAAAAACATAGCAGGAAACTTACTGGCCCACTGACCTCTGCTGAGGAGCTGTTTGGTGAACTGGGGCAGGAGACCAATCTGAGTGAATATGAACCAGAAGTAAAAGGAGACCAGTCTGAGTGAATGTGAACCAGGATTAAAACAGAAAGTAGCCTGAAAAGAACGCAGTTATGTTTGTCGGGAGAGAGGTACCAGAGCGGTGGGTGCAGACTGCCCAGGTGGGATTGAGCAAAACCATGACGTAGCAATGAACAGGAGAATGCAGCTTTGAGTGGGAGCAGAGTACAACACATGATGTAACAACAAATGGGTGAATTCAGCTTTGGATGTGAGTGGTACCTAAAAAACATGGTATGGGCACAGCTCTGAGTATAGGTAGCACATGAAAAGCATGGTATAAAGCATACGTATAAATGCAACCTGAAAGTGAGCAGAGTATTGACGTGATGCGAAAGCAGACACGTGGACGCAGCTCTAGTAGTGAAAGGAGTATAGGACAAGATGTGAAAGCAGACATGCGGACGCAGCTTTGGATGTGAACAGAATATTAACTTGATGTGACAGCAGACATGGAAAGCGGCTTTGGTGAGTGGGGTATACGACCTGGTGTAGCAGTAGAAGTGTGAACACAACTTTGGGTATAAGCAGAGCATGAAATTTGGTATAAACGCAGTTCTAGTTGTGAGTGGAGCAAGGTGGGAACACCAGGGTGGTGCGTCTAGAGCATGAAAACGGAGTAACAGTAGCAGCTATGGCTGTAAGCCGAGTATACAACATGTAATAACAGGCGTGTAATACGGATCCGGCTGTCGGCTGGGGACGGAATGAGATGTAACAGCCAACAGGTGAATGCAGCTTGAATCTAAGACCAATCTGAGTGAATACGAACCAAGAGTAGGAAAGTGCAGGACAGTAAGGACGTGCGGATGCAGCATAAGACATGAAATAAAATCCGAAAGTGTAAATGCCGCTCAGGATAACAGCAGAGCATGAAAGTGCGGCAGGGTTTTTAAGTACATGGAGCAGTGAAATACATTAAGTCTAAAGATGGTGGTAGCAGGGGGAGGGGGAGACACATGGCAAGAAACAGCTACAGCAAGAGGCCTAAACAATAACAGCTGCGTCCGATCTCCAAACATGACATCACGTGCAGCCCGGATAACTCTTTCTTTACAGCAAACCGGCTGAAGTAACTTTTCATACGAGATGAACGAAGCAAAGTGAAACTTGTAAGATTTATAGGAACTAACTCCTATTACCAACAAACAAAGTTAAAGAAAATAGAAGTATTTAGGCCCAACAAGCAAACCTGAGGTAGCAGATTCTGAGGCAAAGCCTCCCGTTTACTAGGAAAGTCGGTTCCGACCGGCCAGGAGAGACGGCCCCGGCCCAACCTACTTACATAGTATGGCGCGTGCACACCACGGTAGCAGAGAGCAAAATAACAAGCTCCATGCTGCAAAGAAAGACTCCTACCACCAGAGAAGCTAGTTTGCTAATGACACCCAGCAGCAGCTGTGCGCCTGAGAGTGAGGCTGTGGCTCGTATATGAAGAGCCTCCGCCCCTCCCACAAATGCAGGCTGACTAATCAGCCTTACCAACATATATATATACACAAACATCGCGTCCACATGGGTGAATAATCTTTTTTCTATTTTCATCTAATGAGAGTCCTGTTGTTTTGCTTTATATATATATATATATATATATATATATATATATACATATATACACATACATATTTATTTATCCACAAAATATAACACACGTGTTTAATATATTTATATGTGTATATATATGTATATATGTGTGTATGTATCTATATGTATATGTGTGTATGTATTTATGTCTAAGGGTCCATTCACACATCCGTGTGTGTTTTGCGGATCCACAAAACCCGGCCAGCGGCAATGTGCGTTCCGCATTTTGCGGACCGCACATTGCCGGCACTAAGAGAATATGCCTATTCTTCTCCGCTATTGCAGACAAGAATAGGACATGTTCTATTTTTTTCAGGATCGGAATTGCGGACCCGGAAGTGCATGGGTCCGCAATTCCGTTCCGCAAAATGCGGAATGGAATTGCGGATGTGTGAATGGAGCCTAAGTATGTGTACATATAAATATATATATATATATATATATATATATGAATATACATACACATATGTATATATACATATTTATATACATATATTTACACACATGTGTGTGTGTGTATACATTGCAATGCATGGGCGCCGACACTGTGTCCACTGTCTGCAGACATGAACCCATTCATTTAAATGGGGTCTGCAATCTGCATCCGACAGTACTTTTTCGCAGTGCGGAGGCATAGACAGAAAACCCATGGATGCACTCCATAGGTTTCCGATCTGTGCTTCCATTCCAGACCACACTGTATCTTTCGGATTTCAGACCCATCAGCCGTGCGCACACGGCTGGTGCATGTATATTGCAGACCCCCTGTTCGATGGCCACAAAACAGGCACAGGCAGGCTATGGTCATGTGCATGAGGCCTAAAGCATTCCAGTATCCGGCAGGACAGTCCCGGATTTCAGTAACGGTCCTGGTACGGGGGAGGTATGTCGAAAATTGATCAGTTTTGCCCTAATGCATTCTGAATGGAAAAGGATCCACTCAGAATGCATCAGTTTGCCTCCGATCGGTCACCATTCCGCTTTGGAGGCGGACACCAAAACGCTGTCCGCCTGATGAAACTGAGCCAAACGCATGAGCACACAATGTAAGTCAATGGGGACGGATCCATTTTCTCTGGCACAATAGAAAACGGATCCGTCCCCTATTCACTTTCAATGGTGTTCAAGATGGATCCGTTATGGTTATAGAAGACCTAATACAAATGGATCCGTTTATGACGGATGCATGCGGTTAGATTATGGTAACAGAACCGTTTTTGCAGATCCATGACGGATCCGCAAAAAACACAAGTGTGAAAGTAGCCTTCGGCACGTAGTATCCCTCTTCCTTCTATTCTAAAGTTGGGAGGTGTAAGGCAATTTGGACCCTTTGCTTATGGTATCCCTGATACCAGATTCTCGGTGGTCAGCTTGGATTAAATCTATCTGGCGCCAGGAGAATGAACTTATCAGATACAACAAAACACGGGTCTGTACAAATTCACTCTAATTTTATTGCCCCTTAGTTCAGCCTTTTAAAGAAGCAGAGAGTATAATTTACATAGTAACATCATTAACCAATCATGTGTAGACACATATATGCTTAGTATGCATTAAGCCGGGATGACCTTATAAGGTGTGACTGTTTTGACTCAGGAATTTCAAGGGTCTCAAGAAACTGTCCAAGGACAGAGGAAGTCTCCCAAATTCCAGTGCGGGGGAACTTGAAACAGTGCATTGACCAAGATATTATCACAATACACATTGTTAAAGCAGACAAAATGGAGTTACATATATCCCTTAAATCACCTCTTAGAACCTTATATATCTTATACTATATGGTTCTTTCTCTTTTCTCCCTTAGTTTGCTTGTAAGCCTTTAGGTATTCCATATACCCTTCAGGAGTACACTGCGTGCAGAATTATTAGGCAAATGAGTATTTTGACCACATCATCCTCTTTATGCATGTTGTCTTACTCCAAGCTGTATAGGCTCGAAAGCCTACTACCAATTAAGCATATTAGGTGATGTGCATCTCTGTAATGAGAAGGGGTGTGGTCTAATGACATCAACACCCTATATTAGGTGTGCATAATTATTAGGCAACTTCCTTTCCTTTGGCAAAATGGGTCAAAAGAAGGACTTGACAGGCTCAGAAAAGTCAAAAATAGTGAGATATCTTGCAGAGGGATGCAGCACTCTTAAAATTGCAAAGCTTCTGAAGCGTGATCATCGAACAATCAAGCGTTTCATTCAAAATAGTCAACAGGGTCGCAAGAAGCGTGTGGAAAAACCAAGGCGCAAAATAACTGCCCATGAACTGAGAAAAGTCAAGCGTGCAGCTGCCAAGATGCCACTTGCCACCAGTTTGGCCATATTTCAGAGCTGCAACATCACTGGAGTGCCCAAAAGCACAAGGTGTGCAATACTCAGAGACATGGCCAAGGTAAGAAAGGCTGAAAGACGACCACCACTGAACAAGACACACAAGCTGAAACGTCAAGACTGGGCCAAGAAATATCTCAAGACTGATTTTTCTAAGGTTTTATGGACTGATGAAATGAGAGTGAGTCTTGATGGGCCAGATGGATGGGCCCGTGGCTGGATTGGTAAAGGGCAGAGAGCTCCAGTCCGACTCAGACGCCAGCAAGGTGGAGGTGGAGTACTGGTTTGGGCTGGTATCATCAAAGATGAGCTTGTGGGGCCTTTTCGGGTTGAGGATGGAGTCAAGCTCAACTCCCAGTCCTACTGCCAGTTTCTGGAAGACACCTTCTTCAAGCAGTGGTACAGGAAGAAGTCTGCATCCTTCAAGAAAAACATGATTTTCATGCAGGACAATGCTCCATCACACGCGTCCAAGTACTCCACAGCGTGGCTGGCAAGAAAGGGTATAAAAGAAGAAAATCTAATGACATGGCCTCCTTGTTCACCTGATCTGAACCCCATTGAGAACCTGTGGTCCATTATCAAATGTGAGATTTACAAGGAGGGAAAACAGTACACCTCTCTGAACAGTGTCTGGGAGGCTGTGGTTGCTGCTGCACGCAATGTTGATGGTGAACAGATCAAAACACTGACAGAATCCATGGATGGCAGGCTTTTGAGTGTCCTTGCAAAGAAAGGTGGCTATATTGGTCACTGATTTGTTTTTGTTTTGTTTTTGAATGTCAGAAATGTATATTTGTGAATGTTGAGATGTTATATTGGTTTCACTGGTAAAAATAAATAATTGAAATGGGTATATATTTGTTTTTTGTTAAGTTGCCTAATAATTATGCACAGTAATAGTCACCTGCACACACAGATATCCCCCTAAAATAGCTAAAACTAAAAACAAACTAAAAACTACTTCCAAAAATATTCAGCTTTGATATTAATGAGTTTTTTGGGTTCATTGAGAACATGGTTGTTGTTCAATAATAAAATTAATCCTCAAAAATACAACTTGCCTAATAATTCTGCACTCCCTGTATAATCCTCAGGCTTTGTTGAGGTTGTGTTTGCCTCTTCCATCTCTACCGGAGTATAGAGGAATGTTGAGTGTACCCCTCTTTCGGCCACTTTTTGACATATGGCAAGAAGGGAGGGCACACACTGTAGACAACAACAGAGACACACTATTGCAGCGACCACGGCGAGTGCCACTCCTAAAACATACCTTTATTTGACCAAAGTCAGGTATCCAGCCAAAAAGCCAGTCCCACCATCCTTGGTCAACATCTTGTTTTATATGTTTAATCATCTCTTCTAGTTGGCCTATTTTATCTTTTATTCCACGGGAGTGATCTGATAAATTGAAACAACACATCCCTGCAAACGCTGAGCATCCTATACCATGTTGAAGCAATAAATAGTCAATAGTTGCCCTATTCTGCAAGATAGCCTTTTTGTATGATTGTATATCCAGCAGTATATCTTGCAGAATTGCACTAGTGACATTTATCTGTTTTACCATAAAACAGGCAAGTTTTGATATTGTCCTGTGGTTATATATGGCCAACCCTGGTACCCCTATCATAGATATCCCTAAACTCATGTATTCTGCTCTAGAGAGGAGATTCACATTATAGTCACAATTTTCTGGTAGCTGTAGGGAAGTGTCTCTCGTGTGTCGTGTCTGCATTGCTGGAAATAGTGGTATCATTGCTAACGTCAACCTAGCTATTGTACAGGGTCCCTCTGTAATATTGGCTGGTATGTATGTGTAACTAGTATTTCCACAGGCCAATACCCATCCTGTTGGTAGAGGTACATGTTTGTCTAGGGATGGTACTGTTTTTGTAATATTACATTGCATATTCTTTAGATTTATACATATCTTTAAGTCTGAACATTTGTGTTGCAGATCCCCACATTTTATGAAAGTACCATCCTAGTACATAATCTCCTTCATCCTGTTTACCAGAATTTTCTATTGTTAACATTATTTTCATGTGCGATGATCTTTGCGGACAATGACCTATATGAAGAGGTGTCCATGTAACAGGTCCCTCCTTCAAGGAGTGTCATTCTCTACTAATTGGTAAAATCAACAAGATTATTGAAGCAATCTTAGTCAGTACATTCAAGCATTTCCCAGAAAAGAGTGAGGAGCTCATCATGTTGGAGGTCAGGGCTGCCCCCGTTAGTACCTCTGGGCCTCATTGGAGGTCAGGGCTGTCTGCCCCCGTTAGTACCTCTTGTCCTTCTTCAAGGCCAAGGCTGTCTGCCTCCGTTCCTGCCTCCTCTCTTGCTCTCACAAGCTTCACTCGGGTGGCGTGAATCCAAATTGGAGATTGTTCAGTCAGCACAGCTGTTCTGGTTACTGCAACCACGGTAGTAGGTGGGCCATATACGAAATCACCTTGAGCTCTTCCTTTCTTCAGTTTTTCGTCCACCACCTCATCCCCCACCCTGTATGGGTGGGTGGGTTCCTGTGGAAGAGAGGGAGACTTACAAGCAACTTTTTTCTCAGTTTTGTTAAGTACCTGTATCAATTTGGTGACATAGTCTTCCCTTATTAAATCAAGGTCTCCTCCCTGCACTATCATTGGGCCCAGGGGGTAAGGGAAAGGTCTTCCCATGAGTATCTCAATGCTGTTATGTCCTACTCCATGGAAATGTGCCATTAAGATGGAAGCACTGTGTTGGGGAATGCATGGCTACCCCTCTTTGCAGACTAATCCTGTCTTAGGATTTTTCTGCAATACTGGATAGCACCAGTCTTGCTGTTCCTGTTCAGTGGCATACCTTTGAAGATCAGTAAGCATTTGCAACATCTCAGGGGTTGGAGGTGCCAGACATGGCATCTCCCAATGGTTACACAGACCTGTGGGGTTGCATTTGGCCACTGGTTTCATCACCTTATCTGCCAGCGCATTGCCCTGTGAGACATGATCCTTACCATCTGCTGCCGTGAATCCTCTTCTCTGCCAAATCAGACCATGGTCCCACACTACCCCATGTGCGTACCTACTATCAGTATAGATGGTGACAGGTCTGTCAGCATGTAGAATACATGCTCTAGTGAGTGTAATGAGCTCATCTGCCTGCTGTGTTGAGTGTGGATGCCCTTGAGTAGGCCTACAACATCATGTGTAGTGTGCAAAAAGGTTAAATGTCCCAGGGTGTAAGTAGCTAATTCTACCATCATTGCACAGGCTGCAAGGGAACGCAGACATGCCGGCATCCCCTGAACAGAGGTGGGCATAACCTTTGAGAATAACGCACAAGGATGCAACTTGCCTCCGTGTTCTTGTGTCAGTACCCCCGCCATGGTTTTACAATTTTGGCGTGCAAAAATGTGGAAGGGCATATTATAGTCAGGGAGGCCCAGCCCTGGACTCGACATGAGTGAACATTTCAGACAATCAAATGCATTGTACATTTCAGAAGACCATTTTATCAGATCTGGATTTTCTTCCAGAGTGGCTTGCCTCAAAACATTGTCATAATAGGAGCAATCAGGAATCCATTGTCTACAGTAGTTTATCATACCAAGGAAAGATAACATTTCTTTCTTGGTGTACGGGGTGACCAGACCCGCAATAGACTGGACTCTTTCTGTGCTGATTCTCCTTTCACCTTTTGTGAGGACAAAGCCCAAATATTCAACCTGCATTTTACACCATTGCATTTTCTTAAGTGCCACTTTGTGACCACATCCTGACAACCATTGTAACAGTGATAAACCATCCTGAATGCTGACCTCCACTGACATGCTACACAGTAACAAATCATTGACATATTGCAACAGCACAGAACCTTGGGGGGGGGGGGGTACCATGGTTTTAACGTGGCTTGGAGGACTATGCTGTACACTACAGGTGAATCAGCATATCCCTGGGGCATTCTGCACCAGGTCAGTTGACATCCATCAAAGGAGAAAGCAAAAAGTAGTCTGGTTGCCTAATCAACTGGGATAGAGAAGAAAGCATTCTTCAGATCTATCACACTGAAATAGACAGCGTCTGCAGGAATTGCAGAAAGAAGTGAGGTGACATCTGGGACAATAGGAGCAATAGGCACAATGATATTATTTTTTGCCCTTAAATCCTGTACAAAGCGGGTAGTACCATCTGCCTTTGTCACTGGATTCATGGGCGTGCTGTAAGGTGAAATCACCTCTTCCAGGTTTCCCTTTTGTAGGAATTCTTTTATCATTGGCCCAAGTCCATCAAGTTTCTCTTTTGAGAACGGGTATTATTTCTGGAACACTGAGATGACACCTGATTTTACAGTAGCTTTGTAAGGTGTGCAATCTATGAGCCCCGTGTCATATTAATTTGAAGATCATAATGCAGGATTAATGTTGTTAAGTTCTGGGTGGTTCTGTATGTTTGCAAGAATCAGTGACACTGGTGTAGAGATTGGAATGAGATCTGAGTGTACTCTTATGCCCTGATTCTTTGGTGATACCTGCAAGTCAAGCTTAATGAACAAATCTCTCCCTAACAGGCTGACTGGGCAATCTAGTATAATGCTAAATACATGATCTGTGATGTATTCCCTGTCCATGGTCTCGAGTGGTAGTGAGTCAGTTTTGAAAGGTTTTGTCAAAACCCCATTAATTCACATAGAAGGCTCAGACTCTCCTTCCTCCCACTCTCAGTCATCTAAGTCCACCCCTTTTAGTCGGACGCTGTGGTCCTCCTTCTGCCCGTCAATAGTGTCCCAGTTGTCCATAAGAACAGAGCTCTGATGTTAAGTACAACACTTAACATGTAACACGTAACTTCAAACATTAAAACAAACAGATCTGACAATACAGACATGAACACACAAAGGGCCCATATAAAAAAAACAACAACTTTTCATTGAAAAAAATAAATAAATCGTACAGCTTGATCAACACTGTTGGCACCAATAAAAACCAAAAAAACTTCCAAGAAAAATAAAATAAAATTCTCAATGCGCATATTATATGAAAACAAATATCGTACTCCATACGCATTCACATTCTCATGTACTTATTTTCACAAACAGCTCATAACCACGCCCTCATACATAAAAACTGAATTGCATACACAGCTCTGCTATAAACATCCATCAGTCTTCACACATTTTCAACCCCACTACAACTCAAAGCCACACCCATTCACATTCTACTGAATCATTTGTCTTCCAACCCAGTCACACAGTTTTCTTTGTTTTATTCCAAAACTTGCAGCACAGACAAACACAGCTTTCCTGGAAACAGATAGCCACACCACACCCAGAATTGCTGATGGTCTATGTCACTGTTGTGCTATGTTTTCCAATGTCTTCTGGTCTTCACTCTGTGATTAATCAACTCTTATAAGAAGACAATATACATGTTATAATCATACAGTAATTTTGTTAAACCCAAATCATCTTATATGCCAGGTGGTCTTATTATTTGCACATACAGTACAGACCAAAAGTTTGGACACACCTTCCCATTCAAAGAGTTTTCTTTATTTTCATGACTATGAAGGCATCAAAACTATGAATTAACACATGTGGAATTATATACATAACAAACAAGTGTGAAACAACTGAAAATATGTCATATTCTAGGTTCTTCAAAGTAGCCACCTTTTGCTTTGATTACTGCTTTGCACACTCTTGGCATTCTCTTGATAAGCTTCAAGAGGTAGTCACCTGAAATGGTCTTCCAACAGTCCTGAAAGAGTTCCCAGAGATGCTTAGCACTTGTTGGCCCTTTTGCCTTCACTCTGCGGTCCAGCTCACCCCAAACCATCTCGATTGGGTTCAGGTCCGGTGACTGTGGAGGCCAGGCCCATCACTCTCCTTCATGGTCAAATAGCCCTTACTTTCAAAGTTTTCCCAATTTTTCGGCTGACTGACTGACCTTCATTTCTTAAAGTAATGATGGCCACTCGTTTTTCTTTACTTAGCTGCTTTTTTCTTGCCATAATACAAATTCTAACAGTCTATTCAGTAGGACTATCAGCTGTGTATCCACCTGACTTCTCCTCAACGCAACTGATGGTCCCAACCCCATTTATAAGCCAAGAAATCCCACTTATTAAACCTGACAGGGCACACCTGTGAAGTGAAAACCATTTCAGGGGACTACCTCTTGAAGCTCATCAAGAGAATACCAAGAGTGTGCAAAGCAGTAATCAAAGCAAAAGGTGGCTACTTTGAAGAACCTAGAATATGACATATTTTCAGTTGTTTCACACTTGTTTGTTAAGTATATAATTCCACATGTGTTAATTCATAGTTTTGATGCCTTCAGTGTGAATCTACAATTTTCATAGTCATGAAAATAAAGAAAACTCTTTGAATGAGAAGGTGTGTCCAAACTTTTGGTCTGTACTGTATCTAATAAGTTTTGTTAAAAGCTGGATTATTACACATATAACATCACTTACTCTGCATGATTCCCTCCCCCTTTTTTCTTTGCCTGCTCTTCTCTTATCTTAGGAATGTTTCTGTGTTAAGGCAGGGGAAGTGAGTCAGTCCATTCACAGGACGTTCAACCGTCTTAAATATTCCTCAAACTTTTACAGATACTGCACCAGACAATACTGTGTTTTCTCACACTAGGTACAATACTTATCCATTAACTGACCATCTTTTACTGCTCTAATCTTCTAATGCTAGGGCTATGCATCTTCCCTATTTAAACACACACATATCATTAGGGTAACAAAACTTAACCAGTTCATTTCTGAACATTTAACACAAGCGCCTTTCTGATTGCAGACACTGAGGCACTTTCTTTCTTGCTAGTGCCATTAATTAACTTCCTGACACTGCTCTGTTTTCTCACTCATTAGAACCCCCCCTCAACATCACAGGAGTTCTGACATAAACAGTCTGTAAGCTCTAACTTCACAGATTCTTACAGATTTTCATCCCTGTTGCCAGCCGGGCGACCTACTGTCTGGGGCCACACTTTCTCAATAACATTCTTTTTCACATTTTAACTTTCAATTCTCCATTAATATCACATCCTGCAAAATTTTCTACCCATGGGTTAACTAGGTAATAGTTTGTTGGACTAACACGAGCTACATAGATTTTGCAAGTTTCTCCTGGTTCTGGTTTAGGGTATTTAGTTTTAGACCCTTGTCCTCCCAGGTTGGTATTTTCAGTTCAAATAATTAGTGAGACAATCGCTGTCTTGTGATGCCATAGTGAACCGTAAAGGCTCCGACAAAAATCCTGTCAACTGATCTGCGGATTCGTATCTTAATGTCTCTCTATACTCTTTGGACCCCTATCGACTATTGCTGTTTTGGACCGTCACTTGCGTTCACGTTTTCCGGGTCAGCGGATTACTCCTAGCCGAAAAAGTGGGGTGTCTTGCGGTCCTCCACAACACAAACAATTTTACACATTAACAGTAGTTAACCCAAAATACATCAATTTGACAATAACAGTGGGATGTGACCGTACACTTACCACCTGGTCAGTATCTCACACAAACAGATAATCTTATCACTTCTAAAATACTTATACCATATATATATATATATATATATGAGTTAATCCAAGCTTATAACCTTCTGTTCCCTAAACAGTATTTTTTAGTGCACTTTATCTATCTGCGGTGATGTGGACTCCCGGAGTCCCTTATAATCACCTTAGGCTCCCTGAGCCTTGTCTGCGTCCCTGACACAGCGACCTACCGAAATCATTTTTTTTGTATAATTGTCTTTTTATTAGAATAAGTACAATAATAAAAGTATACATGTACATTTTCTCGTGTGATCAATAGACATTCAGATAATCCATGTGAGAAAAACAACAGGAATGACATTACAGATACAGCACCAAAATGCCGTTCTAATCACTCCCAATCAAATAACATCTTATCTTAAGAAATCCCGAAAACCGGGAAAATTAATCACATACTCTATTATGGAATTGAATAGTATGAGAAAACAAATAAGAGACAAGACAAGACACAGGAGGAGAGACAAAAGAAAAGGGGGAAGAGGATCCTAGTCGCTCACATCAAAGAAAGTATCCCAGGGCTGCCAGATCTTATTAAATTTATCTACTGTATTATTAATACCTGCTGTCAAATACTCCATTCTTCTGACCTCCGCTATACTATTAAACAGCTCTAATTTAGTAGGTATGTCCCGTCTCTTCCAGAACTTAGCAATAAGGCGTTTTGCCGCCGACAGAACATAAAGTACCAAGTAGAGCACTGGCTTCTTTAGTATCATTGGAGGCATGTTCAATAAAAACATATATGGATCCAATGAGAAGGTAATATTAAAAATCTGCAATAAAAGGTTTTGGACCTCCTTCCACAATGGAAAAATAACTGGGCAGTCCCAAAAGATATGGAACAAAGACCCTTGGCCAGAATCACACCTCCAACAATTACCAGAAACAGTGGGGTTCAAATGTCTAAGCATCTGGGGTGTATGGTACCAAAACATTAATATCTTATACGAATTTTCCCTAAAGGTCACACAAGTAGATGACAGTGCGGCTCTACGCCAAATGAGCTGCCAATCACTTGGCGAGATATCTTTTTCAAGGTATCTCTCCCATTTGGACATATATGCATGTCGTAAGGCCTGAGGTGATTCAGGAGTTGATAGAAGGACGTAAATATCTGATATAAGACCCTTAGTAGAGGTCGAAAGCTTACATAGTCTTTCAAATTGTGTCGGGGTAGATACCTTCGTGTCTCGAAACATAGAACTAAGCAGATGTTTTATTTGCAAATGCTGCCATCTAGAGGACTCAGGCATATCATATCTCTCCTTAAGCAGGTCAAAAGACATGATCTCCAGAGTCCTAGATTCCACTATATCAGCGAATCTAAAGAGCTTGTTAGAAAACCATGGTTTAAAGGACAAACCCTGCAATCCCACTGGAAACACAGGATTAAATAGGAATGAGGTCAAGGAGGGTTTATCAGAGGCTAACGGAAATTTCCGCTTACAACATTTCCAAATGTTAAATGTGTGTAACATAGGGCCCAGCAGTTGAGCAGAGCAATCACCTGGAGAGGTCAACCACAAGAGGGCATTGGGATGAATAGGGGCTAGCCATAGCTTCTCAATCTCCATCCACCTAGAGAATGCCTGAAGTGAAGACCATGCCGGGATACGACGCAAGTGTGTCGCCCAGTAGTATTTTGTAACGTCAGGAAGCCCCAAACCACCTTGTGTTTTAAGGGCAGTGAGAGTGCTACATGCAATCCTATGTCTCTTTCCATTCCAGACAAACCTAAGGATGGAAGATTGTAATGCTCTCAGATCTTTTTTAGGTATCGGGACAGGAATAGTCTCCATCACATATAGTAACTTAGGTAGTATGGTCATTTTGACCGCTGCAATATGCCCTAACAGAGAGATAGGCAGAGGCATCCACTTAGCCATAAGTGCATTAAGTTCTTGAAATAGTGGAACAAAATTGTGATTATATAGGTTACCATACGTTTTTGTTAATTTCACTCCTAAATACTTAAGGGTGGTATCATTCCATCTGAATTGGTAATTGCTTTTTAAATTACTCAATATTTCCGGAGGGAGATTAATAGGCAGTGCCTCCGTCTTAGACCTATTGATCTTATACCCAGACAGCCTACCATATTCCTCCATGACCTGAAATAAATTTGGCAGTGAGATATGTAAATTTGTAAGCGTCATAAGAATGTCATCAGCAAAGAGTGACAATTTAAAAGCCACTCTATTTACTTCTACCCCCTGAATGTCTGGATGAGCCCGAATTAGCGCTGCCAGCGGCTCTATGCATAATACAAACAGCAATGGGGACAACGGGCAGCCCTGCCTTGTACCATTGTGGATGGGTTTCAACTTTGACTGTGCATGCCATTTTCACAAAGGCCGAAGGGCAAGTGTAAAGGGCTCGTATAGCGTTCAGGAAGGGCCCCCCTATACCAAAACATCTCAGTGCAGAGAACATAAAAGGCCAACTCAGGCGGTCAAAGGCCTTTTCTGCATCAAGGCCTAACACCAATGCCTGCTGTTTCCTTCTATTAAGAACATCTATCAGATCTATAGTTCTCCTTGTATTGTCTCCACCTTGGCGATGTAACACAAAACCAACCTGGTCTTTGTGGATCAGACTTGGAAGCAAGCTTACGAGTCTATTCGCCAAGGTCTTTGTAAATATCTTCAAATCTGAATTAAGGAGGGCTATAGGACGATAATTCGCACAGTCCATATGATCTTTGTCTGGTTTGGGTATAAGGGTAATAAAAGACTGCAGCATCGTGTCAGGTACAGGGGAACCCCCCATGAAGGAGTTAAAAACCCTAACTAAGTGGGGGAGTAGAGTGTCTATATATGTCTTGTAATAAAGGTACGGTAGACCGTCCGGACCTGGTGACTTACGATTTGGTAGGCTATTAATCACTTCAGCTATCTCTTCTGTGGTAATTTGGGTGTTAAGTGTAGCTGCTAAGTCGCTGGACAATTTAGGTAACCCACACTTAAGAAAAGCAGAGAGCTGGTCATGTTGTTGTACAGGATCCCTCGTCACCTGTAGAGGAAGGGAATATAGATTCTCATAATATTTCTGGAAGATGGACATAATTTTATTTGGATCATAGGTGATAGTGCCATCAGCCTGCCTCAAGGCCGTTGGAGTATTCACTAAAGTGGAGTCCCGTAATTGTTTCGCCAAAAGTGTGTGTGACTTATTCCCCCAGGCATAGTAACGCTGTCTGGAGTATAAGAGTAGCTTATCTGTCTTTATCAATGCCAAGTCTCTCAGCTTAGCTCTCAACAAAACTATACGCCTCAGAAGGTGACGGGAACTACGGGATCCCAGTTGACTCTCCAGATTATCTAAATCTTTCCTAATAGAGCAATATTGCCTATTCCTGTCTTTTTTTCAGTCTGGACCCAATGGCTATGCAATTACCCCTAAAAACAGCTTTATGCGCCTCCCATAGAATGGTTACCGAGGAAACTGACTGCTGGTTTATACTAAAATACTCCGATAGACCCTCCTGCAATTCCTGCCTAGATACTGGATTAGAGAGCAGGCTTTCATTTAACCGCCAGTGACAAATCTTAGTCACCGGGTGTTTAGTACTTAGTTTTAAAAAAATTGGCGCATTGTCTGACCATGAGATGGTTCCTATATCCGCATCCACCATTAGACGCATAGTGGGAACATTACCTAAGAAATAATCAATTCTAGAATGCGTACTATGCGGATGAGAGTAGAACGTATATGTTTTGGATGTGGGCAAGTTCACTCGCCATAGGTCAAATAACCCAAATCGCCTCACCAGGCGCCTGAAAAGACGCGAAAGCTTAGCCTGTTCTCTAGAAGGGGGCTTCCCTGTCAATGTCTGCCTGTCACATGTTTCAGAAAAAGAGACATTAAAGTCACCCCCCACAATGAGTGCTGCTGGTAACATATGAGATACTCTAGAGAGCACCTTGGTGATAAAAGGGATCTGCTTAGCATTCGGGGCATAAAGATTACATAACACAAAAGGAGAGCCATGTAGAGTGGCCTGTATAATTACATAATGCCCGTGAGGGTCAGAAATCTGGCTAGTCACCTGAAGTGGACAATTAGCAGATGGAAGAATCGCCACTCCTGCTTTTTTCTGCCCACTAGAAGATGAGTAAGCCCTTGGGAATAGGCCTTTAGCAAACTTAAACGACCCTGTGTTATCGAAGTGCGTCTCCTGGAGGAAGACTACATCCGCCCTCTGGGCACGACATTCCGTCAAGGGCAGTCTCCTTTTAACATTGGAGTTCAGGCCCTTGACGTTCAAGGACATTCACTTGATCATGGCATAAAAAATAACTGCGCCATATACTTGCTAATTTGACTATTAGCATCATTCCTCCAGCAGATCGCATCCCAATTCTCCCAGCAGAGCATCTGAAAAAAATCGTCATCAATATCATCAGATACAGTAGACAGATAACAGGATACGTGACACACAAGGGTACAGGGGAACACTAAGGACGAATACACAAAGAGAAAAAGAACAGGAATCATCCAAACATTGGACTGTGACGTCCAGATGGGGGCATTCAGAAAAAGCAAAGGACATATCAAATAACCCAATCTATTCTCCCCATCACCGTAGAGAGTTGAGGAAAGGAAGAGGGCAAGTAGAATCAATCCCCCCTGTGGTGACATGGTAGAACACATCCGACATAGATAACCAATCATTGTTTGAACAATATGCATAATAGCTGAGCCCTTTAAAAGCCCTATAATACGTTTCTTCTAGAACAATTAGGCACTGAAAACATGAGGAACATCTGCCGCCCATCATAGTGGCATAAACTGTAGGAAGTGAGCCTCAATATATAGCTCCAGTCCCAGTAGATCAGGTCATTTCATCTCTCATATTCAGTCCCCTGGGATCTTCTCACGATTGGGACCTACGGTTCTTGCTTTTCACCTGGCTCCAGATTGGGGAAGGTGCCAGCATCGGGTCGGGGACCTCCCAATCATCAATGGGAGGTTCCGAGACCCCCAAGGTTGCACAAAAAGAGGGTAAGTCCGCATGAGCACGCATGGATACGGCCTTTCCATTTTTATTAGCGATAAGTGCGAATGGGTATCCCCAGCGGTAGGGAATTTTCTTCTGCCTGATGGACAGCAATAGTGGCTGAAGATGGCGCCTTTTTTGCAGGGTAAGCCACGATAGGTCTTGATATAGTTGCACTTGCGCCCGCTTAAAGTCAATAGCCCGTAATGCCCGGGCTTTAGCCATTATGTCCTCTTTCACCTGAAACTCTGTGATACGACAAATGACATCCCGTGGCTGCGCTGTCACATTTTTGGGTCGCAGGGCCCTATGAGCACGGTCCATTTTGATAACATGGATGGACAGAGCCTCAAAAATAGAGTTAAATAGCTCATTTAAAACCTCATGCAGGTTCTCCTCAGAGTCCGGTTCAGGCAGACCCCGCACCCTAATATTATGTCTGCGACCCCTATTGTCCAGGTCTTCCAAGTGTCTAGTGTTATCCCTGACCACTTGGGTGCACTGCACAACAGTAGATTGGAGGTGGGCAATGTATTTGCGTGTAGTGTCATGCTCAATTTCCAGAGAATCCACCCTGGCTGTAACTTGTTGAAAATCCTGGCGTAGGGACGATATTTCAGCTTTAAACGTGTCCCTAACCTCTGCTATTTTTAAAGTCCTCCTTAGTAGGGAGATGTTGCAGCGACTGCCTTAGGGAGGCTGAAGCCTGTGACAATTGCAGAGCACCATCATCCACCTCATCATTGATGTCAGACTGTGAGTCCCAGGGCATATCATCTCCCCCACTTTTCTCCTTACCCTGGTTGTGATCAGGGTCCTCAGAGCTGTCTGTCCAGTCCCTCCTGCGCTGTGTTGGAGTAGCCGAGTGGTTAACGCGCTTCGGCGCCATTTTAGGCGGCATGGTAGCACTGTAAGCAGCCTCCTGCAGCTGTCTGACCTCCTCCAATGTCCCCCTTTGCTCCCTTGGTTTATGTGAGAGCGACTCACTGTTGAGGAGGCGCTGCCAGAAGCGCGCTGCGGTAGGAGAGCTTCACTTCCCTCCTCTGCTGTAATGGCTCCCGTTTTGCGCCTCAAGCGTCCCAGCGCCGCAGGAGCAGCAGCGCGGCGGTCCAAGAAGATCGCGATGTCCTGGGACTTCGGGTGGGGTGCCGGGCTACCTCTAGCTCTCCTGGTATGTAGCGATTTCCCCATGGGAACCGGGCACCGTGCTAATATGGCTCGTTTATGGCTTCTGGGCAGCGGAGCTCCTCACTTACACAGCCATCTTGTCGGACGGCCAAGCCACGCCCTACCGAAATCTTAAATAGATGGTTCAACTTACTTGGGTCGGCCAGTGCCCTCGGATCAGACGGAGGACAAAATCGATGTCTTTCTCACCGGACCCGAGGATGACCCTCTCGATCCCGCACACGAGCCCCCAAAGCCTTAAGGCAATTTGGACCCTTTGCTTATGGTACCAGATTTTCGGTGGTCAGCTTGGATTAAATCTATCTGGCGCCAGGAGAATGAACTTATCAGATACAACAAAACACGGGTCTGTACAAATTCACTCTAATTTTATTGCCCCTTAGTTCAGCCTTTTAAAGAAGCAGAGAGTATAATTTACATAGTAACATCATTAACCAATCATGTGTAGACACATATATGCTTAGTATGCATTAAGCCGGGATGACCTTATAAGGTGTGACTGTTTTGACTCAGGAATTTCAAGGGTCTCAAGAAACTGTCCAAGGACAGAGGAAGTCTCCCAAATTCCAGTGCATTGACCAAGATATTATCACAATACACATTGTTAAAGCAGACAAAATGGAGTTACATATATCCCTTCAGGAGGTATGCTAAAGCACTGATGAAATGACACCTGATGTGCTGTTGTCACTATGGCATCACAAGTAGGCAGAGATGTCATGTGACTGCTCCTCTGGAGACGCTTTGCTGTGATGCATGCTGGGATTTTTACTTTCACTTTGCAGCTGCTCCGCCCACACAGCCTCTCTTTAACCACCTCCGGACCGCCTAACGCAGGATTGCGTTCCGGAGGTGGCAGCGCTGCGCAGAGTCACGCATATACGCGTCATCTCGCGAGACGCGAGATTTCGCTCCAAGCCGGCCCGCGCATGCGCATCGCGGGCCGGCAAAATTCAAAGAACAAGTTCGTCACCAGCCTGCCAGCAACGATCATTGGCTGGCAGGCTGGCGATTTTCAAAAAATCCAATCCAAAGTCATATAACAGATCATATTAGTAAATATGATCTGTTATATGGCTTGTCTGCTCCTGTGCTGGTCCTTTTCGTCGGTTGGATCCAGCACAGGAGCAGACTGAACTGTGAGTACACCAACACTACACCTTAGCCCCAGATCACCCACCTGCACTCCAATTAACCCTTTGATCACCCCTTTGATCGCCCCTGTCAATCACTAGTGAAAGGAAAAAAAGTGATCAGTGTAAACTGTCACTTTTTTTTTTTCACTGGTATTGGCTGTTAGGTTTTAGGGATAGTTTAGGCCCCTTGGTTAGGTAGTTAGCGTCAGTTAGCGCCCACCCCACCGCACCGCAGTCACTTTTATTCGCTGTTTAGCGTATCGCTAATCAGCATTTGTACTTTTATAGTATCTGTAAGTGATCAAAACTGATCACGGTCAGATCTATAATAGTATTAGTGTCACCTTAGCTCGCCCTCCACCCAAAACGCAGTGTTTGCCCGATCAGGCCTGATCGGTCGCCCACACGTGCGTTCACCCACGCCCGCCCCACCGCAGTGACAAAAAATTATTATTTTTTGATCACTGCACATTCATTTTACACGCACTGCGGCGATAAAAAAATCAGTTTTGATATTTTTTATCAACCGCAGCAGCCTCCGGTACTTCGCTAGCCTCCCCTTTGTAAGACAGGTTTGCTTTTTTTCTTGGGTAGTCTCAGGGAATACCCCTAAATTTAGTAGTCCAAAATGTCAAACAGGGGGTATTCTTCTGAAGAGGCCTACAGGATTCTGACCCAGTCGGATGAGGAGTGGGAACCCTCATCTGACGAATCTAGCGGGTCAGAATATGAACCTGTGGAAAGCAGTGGCTCTCTGACCCAAAGTTCGGACGAGGAGGTGGAGGTCCCTGGCAGCACCAGGCGTACCCGGCCCCATGTCGCTAGACCACAGGTTACGCAGGATCCGCTTCAAGAGCAGCAGAGTGGGGCTGTCGCTGCCGGATCACGTGGTGAGGCATACACCAGCAGCGCAGCCCTTCCTGGACCTAGTACCAGCACTGCCGTACAACCTGGTGAAGTAGCGAGCACCAGAAGGGCAGTTGAAGCTGGTACGGTGGCACGTGCAATAGTTACCCCGTCGCAGCCACCGCAAAGACGGGCCCGTAGAGCCCCTAGAGTCCCTGAGGTGCTGGCAAATCCTGATTGGCAGTCACCAACTTCAGCCGCACCAGTAGTTCCCCCTTTCACCGCCCAGTCTGGAGTTCGGGTTGAGACGGCTCAAATCGGTTCGGCCCTGGGATTTTTTGAGCTGTTCTTGACTGCGGAGCTCTTGGACTTAGTCGTGGCAGAGACCAACCAGTATGCCACACAATTTATAACCGCTAACCCGGGAAGCTATTATGCCCAGCCTTTCCGGTGGAAACCAGTCCAAGTTTCCGAGCTTAAAATTTTTTTGGGCCTTCTCCTCAACATGGGCCTGACAAAAAAGCATGAATTGCGGTCATATTGGTCAACGCACCCAATTCATCACATGCCCATGTTCTCTGCTGCTATGTCCAGGACACGATTTGAGACCATCCTACGTTTTCTGCATTTTAGCGACAATACCACCTCCCGTCCCAGAGGCCACCCTGCTTTTGACCGGCTCCACAAAATTCGGCCCCTCATAGACCATTTCAACCTGAAATTTGCAGATTTGTATACCCCTGAGCAAAACATCTGCGTAGACGAGTCCCTAATACATTTTACCGGGCGCCTTGGCTTCAAACAATACATCCCAAGCAAGCGTGCCCGGTATGGGGTCAAATTGTATAAGCTCTGTGAAAGGGCCACAGGCTATACCCACAAATTTCGGATCTATGAGGGAAAAGATCAGACCCTGGAGCCGGTCGGTTGCCCTGACTACCTGGGGAGCAGTGGGAAGACAGTCTGGGACTTGGTGTCACCCTTATTCGGCAAGGGGTACCATCTTTATGTGGACAATTTCTACACAAGTGTGGCCCTCTTTAGGCATTTGTTTCTAGAACGGATTTGCGCCTGTGGCACCATGCGAACTAGTCGCGTGGGCTTCCCCCAACGGCTTGTAACCACCCGTCTTGCAAGGGGGCAGAGGGCTGCCTTGTGTAACGAAGAACTGCTCGCGGTGAAATGGAGAGACAAGCGTGACGTTTACATGCTCTCCTCCATTCACGCAGACACGACAATCCAAATTGAGCGAGCAACCCGTGTCATTGAAAAGCCCCTCTGTGTCCACGACTATAATGCGCTCATGGGAGGGGTGGACTTCAATGACCAGATGTTGTCTCCGTATTTAGTTTCCCGCAGAACCAGACGCTGGTATAAGAAGGTGTCTGTATATTTAATTCAATTGGCGCTCTACAATAGTTTTGTTCTCTACAGTAAGGCTGGGAGAACAGGATCCTTCCTCAAATTCCAGGAAGAGATCATCGAGAACCTCCTTTACCCAGGAGGTTCCGTGGCCCCATCCACCAGTGTAGTTAGCCGTCTACACGAGCGACATTTCCGCAGTGTCGTTCCTGGTACCTCAACCCAACCGTCACCCCGAAAAAGATGTCGTGTCTGTAGCAGGAGTGGAATAAGGCGTGACACCCGCTATTTCTGTCCTGACTGTGCTGACCACCCTGCCCTATGCTATGGAGAGTGTTTCCGGAAGTACCACACACAGGTACACTTAGCATAGGGATCACATCTCACCAGGACAGGCACACAGGGCTATTAGGGCCCTTTTACTCACAGCTGCTGCAAACCTCTCCTTTCACCTGGGATAAAGTGCATAATGTACTTCGCCACATCTTTGGGCGATTTGCGCTTTGCACATTGTCCCATGGGGAAGGAGAGGTTTGTTCTATAAAAGGTAAAAAAAACTAAACAAAAAAAAAAATACCGGTAAGTAAAAAAGTTAAATGTTCAGTTAAAAAAGTTTAAAAAAAGTTTCTATGTTCTGTTCAACAGTTAATAAAGTTATTGCTTTGCGGCCTGGTTTTTTCTTTTTTGTTTTGTTTTTTTTACCTTTCAGGTGGACCAACCGATCGACTAGCTGCAGCACTGATGTGCATTCGGACAGAAGCATTGCGCTGCTGTCAGATTACACGCAAGTCGGTGTATGCGGCGCTGCAAGACGAGATTTCTCCTCTGCAGTAAAAGATACGTTTGCCGAGGCATATGAGCTGAGGAGGTGGCGGTGTTCATATACTTTGGCAAACACTTTGTATATATAAAAAAAAAAATCCCGGCAATGATTTATTCATCCACATCGATTGATGTGAATGGAGAAATCTGGTTTGCCAGGGCATACGAGCTGAAGTGGGTATGGATGTTGGGCGGAGCTCCTATGTCCTGGCAGACGCCTTTCCCCTCCTTTTTCTTTTTTTGGCAGAGATTTTTTCATCCACATTGATCGATGCGAATGAAGAAATCTGTGCCGTTCATTTTTTTCTTTCAGCCCAGAGGCTGAACGGAAAAAAAAAATCTCATTACCCGTATGCTCAATATAAGGAGAATAGCAGAAACTCCTAATGCTGGGCATACATGTAATGATTGCGGAGACCCTCAAATGCCAGGGCAGTACAAACACCCCACAAATAACACCATTTTGGAAAGAAGACACCCCAAGGTATTCGCTGAGGGGCATATTGAGTCCATGAAAGATTGAAATTTTTGTCCCAAGTTAGCGGAAAGGGAGACTTTGTGAGAACAAAATCAAAAAAATCAATTTCCGCTAACTTGTGCCAAATTTTTTTTTTTTCAATGAACTCGCCATGCCCCTCATTGAATACCTTGGGGTGTCTTCTTTCCAAAATGGGGTCACATGTGGGGTATTTATACTGCCCTGGCATTTTAGGGGCCCCAAAGCGTGAGAAGAAGTCTGGTATCCAAATGTCTAAAAATGCCCTCCTAAAAGGAATTTGGGCACCTTTGCCCACCTAGGCTGCAAAAAAGTGTCACACATGTGGTATCTCCGTATTCAGCAGAAGTTGGGGAATATGTTTTGGGGTGTCATTTTACATATACCCATGCTGGGTGAGATAAATATCTTGGTCAAATGCCAACTTTGTATAAAAAAAATGGGAAAAGTTGTCTTTTGCCAAGATATTTCTCTCACCCAGCATGGGTATATGTAAAAAGACACCCCAAAACACATTCCCCACCTTCTCCTGAGTACGGAGATACCAGATGTGTGACACTTTTTTGCAGCCTAGGTGGGCAAAGGGGCCCACATTCCAAAGAGCACCTTTCGGATTTCACAGGTCATTTACCTACTTACCAGACATTAGGGCCCCTGGAAAATGCCAGGGCAGTATAACTACCCCACAAGTGACCCCATTTTGGAAAGAAGACACCCCAAGGTATTCCGTGAGGGGCATGGCAAGTTCCTAGAATTTTTTATTTTTTGTCACAAGTTAGTGGAAAATGATGATTTTTTTTTTTTTCATACAAAGTCTCATATTCCACTAACTTGTGACAAAAAATAAAAATTTCCATGAACTCACTATGCCTATCAGCGAATACCTTGGGGTCTCTTCTTTCCAAAATGGGGTCACTTGTGGGGTAGTTATACTGCCCTGGCATTCTAGGGGCCCAAATGTGTGGTAAGGAGTTTGAAATCAAATTCAGTAAAAAATGACCTATGAAATCCAAAAGGTGCTCTTTGGAATGTGGGCCCCTTTGCCCACCTAGGCTGCAAAAAAGTGTCACACATCTGGTATCCCCGTACTCAGGAGAAGTTGAGGAATGTGTTTTGGGGTGTCTTTTTACATATACCCATGCTGGGTGAGATAAATATCTTGGTCAAATGCCAACTTTGTATAAAAAAATGGGAAAAGTTGTCTTTTGCCAAGATATTTCTCTCACCCAGCATGGGTATATGTAAAATGACACCCCAAAACACATTCCCCACCTTCTCCTAAGTACGGAGATACCAGATGTGTGACACTTTTTTGCAGCCTAGGTGGGCAAAGGGGCCCATATTCCAAAGAGCACCTTTCGGATTTGACAGGTCATTTTTTTCAGAATTTGATTTCAAACTCCTTACCACACATTTGGGCCCCTAGAATGCCAGGGCAGTATAACTACCCCACAAGTGACCCCATTTTGGAAAGAAGACACCCCAAGGTATTCCGTGAGGGGCATGGCAAGTTCCTAGAATTTTTTATTTTTTGTCACAAGTTAGTGGAAAATGATGATTTTTTTTTTTTTTTTTTTTCATACAAAGTCTCATATTCCACTAACTTGTGACAAAAAATAAAAATTTCCATGAACTCACTATGCCCATCAGCGAATACCTTGGGGTGTCTTCTTTCCAAAATGGGGTCACTTGTGGGGTAGTTATACTGCCCTGGCATTCTAGGGGCCCAAATGTGTGGTAAGGAGTTTGAAATCAAATTCTGAAAAAAATGACCTGTCAAATCCGAAAGGTGCTCTTTGGAATATGGGCCCCTTTGCCCACCTAGGCTGCAAAAAAGTGTCACACATCTGGTATCTCCGTACTCAGGAGAAGGTGGGGAATGTGTTTTGGGGTGTCATTTTACATATACCCATGCTGGGTGAGAGAAATATCTTGGCAAAAGACAACTTTTCCCATTTTTTTATACAAAGTTGGCATTTGACCAAGATATTTATCTCACCCAGCATGGGTATATGTAAAAAGACACCCCAAAACACATTCCTCAACTTCTCCTAAGTACGGGGATACCAGATGTGTGACACTTTTTTGCAGCCTAGGTGGGCAAAGGGGCCCACATTCCAAAGAGCACCTTTTGGATTTCATAGGTCATTTTTTACTGAATTTGATTTCAAACTCCTTACCACACATTTGGGCCCCTAGAATGCCAGGGCAGTATAACTACCCCACAAGTGACCCCATTTTGGAAAGAAGAGACCCCAAGGTATTCGCTGATGGGCATAGTGAGTTCATGGAAGTTTTTATTTTTTGTCACAAGTTAGTGGAATATGAGACTTTGTATGAAAAAAAAAAAAAAAAAAAAATCACAATTTTCCACTAACTTGTGACAAAAAATAAAAAATTCTAGGAACTCGCCATGCCCCTCACGGAATACCTTGGGGTGTCTTCTTTCCAAAATGGGGTCACTTGT
This sequence comes from Bufo bufo, assembly GCF_905171765.1. NCBI lineage: Eukaryota > Metazoa > Chordata > Amphibia > Anura > Bufonidae > Bufo > Bufo bufo. The sequence continues at coordinate 112,915,870 of NC_053395.1, read as the reverse complement.
GGGGTAGTTATACTGCCCTGTCATTCTAGGGGCCCAAATGTGTGGTAAGGAGTTTGAAATCAAATTCTGAAAAAAATGACCTGTCAAATCCGAAAGGTGCTCTTTGGAATATGGGCCCCTTTGCCCACCTAGGCTGCAAAAAAGTGTCACACATCTGGTATCTCCGTACTCAGGAGAAGGTGGGGAATGTGTTTTGGGGTGTCATTTTATATATACCCATGCTGGGTGAGATAAATATCTTGGTCAAATGCCAACTTTGTATAAAAAAATGGGAAAAGTTGTCTTTTGCCAAGATATTTCTCTCACCCAGCATGGGTATATATAAAATGACACCCCAAAACACATTCCCCACCTTCTCCTGAGTACGGAGATACCAGATGTGTGACACTTTTTTGCAGCCTAGGTGGGCAAAGGGGCCCATATTCCAAAGAGCACCTTTCGGATTTGACAGGTCATTTTTTTCAGAATTTGATTTCAAACTCCTTACCACACATTTGGGCCCCTAGAATGCCAGGGCAGTATAACTACCCCACAAGTGACCCCATTTTGGAAAGAAGAGACCCCAAGGTATTTCGTTATGGGCATAGTGAGTTCATAGAAGTTTTTATTTTTTGTCACAAGTTAGTGGAATATGAGACTTTGTAAGAAAAAAAAAAAAAAAAAAAAAATCATCATTTTCCGCTAACTTGTGACAAAAAATAAAAACTTCTATGAACTCACTATGCCCATCAGCGAATACCTTAGGGTGTGTACTTTCCGAAATGGGGTCATTTGTGGGGTGTTTGTACTGTCTGGCCATTGTAGAACCTCAGGAAACATGACAGGTGCTCAGAAAGTCAGAGCTGCTTCAAAAAGCGGAAATTCACATTTTTGTACCATAGTTTGTAAACGCTATAACTTTTACCCAAACCATTTTTTTTTTACCCAAACATTTTTTTTTTTATCAAAGACATGTAGAACTATAAATTTAGAGCAAAATTTCTATATGGATCTCGTTTTTTTTTGCAAAATTTTACAACTGAAAGTGAAAAATGTCATTTTTTTGCAAAAAAATCGTTAAATTTCGATTAATAACAAAAAAAGTAAAAATGTCAGCAGCAATGAAATACCACCAAATGAAAGCTCTATTAGTGAGAAGAAAAGGAGGTAAAATTCATTTGGGTGGTAAGTTGCATGACCGAGCAATAAACGGTGAAAGTAGTGTAGGTCAGAAGTGTAAAAAGTGGCCTGGTCTTTCAGGGTGTTTAAGCACTGGGGGCTGAGGTGGTTAATGGGAGCATGCTATGCCGAATGCAGTAGAAAAATGATATATATACAGTATATCTGTCATGATACAAATTCTTCTTGGCTTTAGTTATTGTCTGGGGCACTTTATTGTTTTTTATACTTATGGTGGCCAACCCCTTTAACTGTCCGCAGCGGACACCGTCTACGGAAAAAGTACACTGGATGTCACTGATATTTTAGGGATGCGCACACTTTACACAGGAGATGTGTTGTGGAAATTTAACTGTCCGCAGCGGACACCGTCTACGGAAAAAGTACACTTGATGTCACTGATATTTTAGGGATGCGCATACTTTAAACAGGAGATGTGGCACGGCTAATTTAGATGTCCGCAGCGGACACCGTCTACGGAAAAAGTACACTGGATGTCACTGATATTTTAGGCATGCGCACACTTTACACAGGCCGCTGAGGACAGTTAAAGTATTTGCGCCACATCTCCTATTACACAGTATTTAGTGCAGGATGCGCTAAAAATATATATTGCTGCCGTCACACACACAATAGTCCTTAAAAGGACTTATGGGTATCTGAAAAGTTTTTTGTATAAAAATCTTCCTATTACACTCCCTACACTGTCTGTCCCTTCCTATGCACAGCTCTCTCTAACACTTAGCAATTTAGCGCAGGTTGCGCTACAAACATATATTTCTGCTGTCACGCACAATAGTCCTTACAAGGACTTTTGGGTCTATGAAATTTTTTTATGCAAAAAAAATATTCAATTACACTCCCTACACTCTCTGTCCCTTCCTATGCTCAGCTCTCCCTGACTACGAATGAGCTGATCATGCGTCATTGGGTGCTATATATGACCCGATGACGTGTTCCGGCCAGTTAATCACTGTAATGCCAGTAGACAACATGGCTACTGGCAGTACAGTGAGGGCAGTACTTACCAGCACGTTTATTGGCTGCATAGCAGCCAAGAAATGTGCGGGGAGGAGACTCGAGCATGGCGCTCGGGCACATGCGGTACTCGGCCGAGTACCGCCATGTGCCGAGCATCGAGATGCTCGAGCCGAAACAGGTGTTCGGCCGAGCATACTCGATCATTACTACTAATTGTATTAGCTGCTCAATACTAAGGAAATGCTAAAAACATGACCGGCAGGTAGGCCCCGGGCGTTGCAGTTCAGGAATTTTTTCATAAATAAATGAGGAAAGCATATTCATAAATTATATGAAAAATACATATATGATGTGAGATTTATCAGAACTGGTGTAAAGAAAACGGCTTAGTTGTCCATAGCAACCAGTCGGCTTGCAATTCATTTTTCAGAGCTCCTTTGGAAAATGAGAGGTGGAATCTGATTGGTTGTTATGGTAACTAAGGCAGTTTTTCTTTACACCAGATTTGAAAAATTCCCCCATAATGTTTTTATTATCTGCCAAATTCTACTGTTAGCTGTGACATATTACACTTGACAAAAGGAGGTACAGAACTTTATCATCTTATGAAACACAGGTCCAATGATTTTCTTGCAGTGTTTATATAAAATCAATATCCTACAGTTTGGGTTAACATTTTTGATATACATTAGAATCTGTTAACCCCTTTTTGATGTAGTGATTTTCCATTTCTTCTTTTTCGTTTTTTACTCCCAACCTTCTGAAAGCAATAACTTTTTATTTTTTCATTCACTTCTCCGTATGAGGGCTTGTTTTTGTGGGCCAGGTTTTACTTTCTAATAGTACCATTTACTATTACATACAATGTAGTGAGAAGCTGCACTAGTCTTATGGAATGGAATTGGAAAAGAAATGCAATTCCTCCCTACTGTTATGGGTTTCATTTTTACAGTGTTCTCTAAGCAGTAAAAATGACATTTTACCTTTATTCTGCAGGTGAGTATGATTTCATCAATACTACTTTACTTCTAATATTTTAATACTTAAAAAAAAAAACTGTATGACTTTTTGATCAATTTTTTTATTTAGAAAAAAAAGTAACCAAAACAGTCAATTGGCCATTTAGATTTTTTTTTTCCATTACACATTCTGGGATGCTGTGATGACAATGATCTTTATTTTTTTATTGTTCATATAGTTTTAAAATGGGGAAACGAGGTGATTAAAATTTTTGTAGATTTTTTGGTATTTTTAAAAACTTTCACAATTTTTGTTTTACATTTATTTTTAGTTCCCCTAGGGGACTTGAACATGCAGCAGTCTGACTTCTTTTCCCATAGACTGCAGTTATAGACCATCATTATGTACCTATGAAGTAGGGACTTTGCTATGGCAGGCCTTGGAGCCTTCAGAAGGCCCCAGGCTGCCATAGCAACCATTAGGGCACTGGGAGGGAATGCTCCAGGCAATTAACCACTCAGATACCATGGTCACACTTGACCATGGAATTAAGACAGTGATGAGCGTTACTGCTGATTGTGGACTCTGCCACCAAGTGTCTGCTCTGTAAAACAGCAGCCACTCAGTGGAAATGGCACTCCCACTCAGATCCTGAACATGGTCCGTCTTTAAATACCCAACATTCCGTGTACATGTTCACCCAAAATTGGGAAGGGGTTAAAATAATGTTATAAATTTTCAATAATTTCAAGGCTTACACCATACTAACATGGGTCAAGTCATACTCACATAGACCAAAAAAGAATAGTGACCATGTGCTAGAATGCTGCTTTAGCTGGCTCTGCATGTATAAAACCAATGATGGATCATAATATGGGGTGCTTTGGATGGATGATTGGGGTCCAACACCTCTGAGTAGCCTGCAGCCTCCAAAACCACCTACACAATGCATCAGATAATTGCATGATTTTGCTATTCCATGACGTAAAGTCATGATTTTATAAAAGACACGAAGGCGAGTATTGCTTAACCCTTTCTTTACTGTCCACCAATAGCAGCAAAGAATACAACAGTAAGAAAATGGAAAATTAATAGTGATAGACCACTCCCCTCCCCAATCCCAATATAATAGGCAGCACCTCCCCATACAATTCCTCTTTCTTTGGAGATGCGACATTGAAAAATCAACGAATAGTCCAGAACACCGAAGAATCAACTATCCCGAAATCCGGCTGGGTAGCTATCAGGAACCATCTGTGAACTGGGACTAAAGCATCAACCGGTGACGAAGCGTCAACAATCTGGAATACTTCTCAGCCATATCCATAGAACTCCAGTCAACATGATGAAGTCCTGGACGAAGTGAGAGTCCTTAAATGGCACGCACAGGGTAGGATCAGCCTGTAAAGACATAAAATAGGAGCACCAATGTTAAATCTGTACCAGAGACATTGCGCCTGCCAAGACGTAAAATTACCAGAGCAACTAGGGCAGAACGAGGCAGACAACAAACCAACAGAAAACGACATAATCTAAGCATATATAAGGCCATGGTAAGGAGGTAAAACAATACTTACCCACCTGAGATATATGTCAAACGACGGGCGGGAATTGGTAGAATCTAAATGGGTGGGACAATACTCGCCTCCATATCTTTTATAAAATCATGACTTTACGTCATGGAGTAGCAAAATCATGCAATTTTATATCAAGACACGGAGGCTCCTATTGCAAGTTTAAAGTCGGTCAATGACGGAAGAGAAAACAAGTGGCTGAGGTCGGAAGAAAAATTCTCTGAAAGTGGATTCGCGGGACCAGTCCGCCATCCTGTCCAGTCTTCCAAGCATGCACCTGAAGTCATAATAGAAGTGGCTGACACACCAAGGGCGGAATGCGTGCCAAAAATGGAAGTATCCACTCCGGCTAGCGACAGCACCCACTTCACCCAACGGGCCAAGGTAGTGCTAGGCACCGGAGCGAAGGGTTGGCGAATCGAGAGAAAGAGCTGCGGGGATGAGACCGAACGATGAGCCATCATCCGAAGTTCTTACTCCTTCAAATAGGCCACTGGGCACAACAACGGGGAAGACGGAAAACTGGGATATGAGACTGAACGTATCGTCGTTTTAGTGCGTCTGGAGATGTTAAAAATCACCTCTTCTGGGGTGAAAGACCTTGCATCATAGTCCAGGGCCTGCACATCCGAGTCCCGTTTGCAGGAAATGAGGCAGAACAGGGAGACCAATTTTTCAGACAGTTGACGAAGTGTGAGGTCTGAGTTAGGAGGCCAGGAAGAAAAAAGTGATAAAAACGCAGGAAACGTCCCAAGTTGCCAAATATCGGGGTCTGGGGGGACAGGCAAGGCACGAACCCCGAAGCAAACAGCACACCACAGGGTGTTGGCCCGCTGGCCGGCCATTGAAACCCTGGTGGGATGAAGATATAGCTGATCTGAATAGATTAATTGTGCGATACGCCCTACCAGCCTCGAACAGCGAAGTGAGAAATTGGAGTATCTCAGTCACACGAGTCGAAATGGGATCCACGTCCCGAGCCAAGCACCAGCGAGACCAAGCTCTCCAGGCTGCCCCATAGGCTCTACGGGTGCCGGGAGACCATGCGTCTGCCAAGAGGCGTCGAGTAGAGTCCGAAACTCCTCGGATTTCCCAGGGGTCCCTGAAATCTTCCATGCAAGAATCCACAAGGACCCGTCTAAAGGGAGGGGATGTCGCTGGCATAATGGACCCGACAGAAGATCCTGGTGGGTTGGTAGGAGTCTGAGTATGTCCACCGCCAGTTCCAGGAGTTGTGGAAACCAAGATTGGGTCCCCCAGAACGGGGTCAGTAAGATCAAGTTGGCCATCTGGCGTCGTACTTGGAGTAGCACCCGAGGGATCATGGCAAAAGGAGGGAAAGCGTAAAGGAGCGAGTCGGTCCAATCTTGCAAAAAGGCGTCCACTGCTTCCGTGTCACCGCCACTTCTGTGAGAAGGTCTGACAGACGTCCTTTCCTACCTCTTGCATGATGTTCTTTTTTTTGGTTTCACTTTGTCATCTCATTTCCTTCTCCCAGGTGTCACCTATTTAGACTAATCCTCTTTCCTTTATATTCCCTCCCATACTGCCTCACTTTGCGGTTTATACTATTTCCTGGATTGAAGTGTTCACTGCTTGAGACTTCTGTGGCTGCTTGTTCAAATAAGTCCTTTCATGTATTGTGTTTCCTTTCTGGCTTGATTCTAGGTGACCCTGACTCGCTCCGTATTAAGTGCAGGAAGCCGGTGGTGGTGTCCCCTCACTATTATAGGGTTTTCATCTGTCACACAGTCTAGGTACGAGGGCATGCAATCGTCTACCTCTGAGAGCCTTATATGTGCTTAGCAGTCAGGGTGAGCTCTTAGGGTTTTATAGGGGTCACCTTTATGCTCCTTAGTTTGGGATCAAGCCAGTCGGATTTTTATCCATAGCTTCCAGCTATCTGCAACATCATCTGTGACATTCCGCTGCTGGATCTGGGAGCCAGCTGTAGAACAGAGGTAATTGGGCATTGAGCCAGGAGGCGAAGAGGTCGATGGCAAAGGGTCCCCAGAGGGATGAAATAGCAGAGAACACCTCCACATCCAATTTCCAATCGCTGCTGTCCGATAGATAGCGTGAGCTCCAATCCGCATGGGTGTTGTGGAGACCAGGAAGATATTCCACCTGGATTACCAGATTCCTGGCTAGACAATAGGCCCAGAAGTCCTTCGCCAAGTGGGCCAGCATCGCCGAACGCGTGCCGCCCATATGGTTGACATAGCAGACTGCTGAGATGTTTTCCATGCGAAACCTGATGCACGCATTGGCGGTTTTGTTCGTGAAGCTCCGGATTGGGAAGGAGCCGCCCAGGAGTTCCAGGGCATTGATGTGAAGTCAGGATTCGTCCTTCAACCAGCGTCTCCCGATGGATACTCTGTTGCAGTGGGCTGAGGAGACTTGCGTTGGAATCAACTGTGAATTCCGGTTGAGACCCTAAGATGGCTTTGCCATTCCAAGCGGACAGATTGTGGATCCACCAGATTAGTTAGTCTCGGGCTTCCGAATCCAGGGAGACCGTGTCTGCATATGATGCCCCTTTGCAAAGATGCGCGGTCTTCAGGCATTGTAGGGCCAGGTAATGGAGGGGGGCTGGGAACACTGCCTGGATGGAGGAAGACAACAGGCCTATTATCCGTGCCAGGTGACGCAGCGATAGCTGGGGGCGCGTTAGAGTGCGGCGAAGTTCCTTGCAGATGGAGCGTATCTTGGCCGGAGGGAGGCTGAGGGACTCCACCTCAGAATCCACGGTGAACCCGAGGAATTCCATCCGACAAGAGGGGGACAGGCGTGATTTTTCCCGATTGAGGAGAAAACCCAGGCGAGAGAGGAGATCTATCGTCCACCAAAGGTGTGACAGGAGGACTAAGCGGTCCTGCGTCATAAGGAGGATGTCGTCCAGATATACTATCAGACGAACACCTCGACTGCGCAGCCAAGCCCTGACAGGGCGCATCAATTTGGTGAAACACCATGGAGCGGAGGAGAGTCCGAAGGGGAGGAATGTGAAATGCCAAACGCCGTCCCACCAGCGGAACCGAATTAGGTCCATGGAGGCTTCGGTCACTGGATCCGTCAAGTACACGTCCCTTAGATCCAATTTTGCCATCCAGTCTCCTTGAAGGAGCAAATCTTGCAGGAGATGGAAGCACTCCATTTTGAAGTGTCGTTAACGAACCAGAGTGTTTAGGGCCCGGAGGTTGATAACTGGTCGCATCTGCCCGCCTTTCTTTTGTACCAGGAAGATGTTGCTCAGAACCCCTGTGGGGAAGGAAGGCACACGTTCTACCGCAACTTTCAAGTTGAGGGCAGAAAGCTCCTCATCTATTAGGGTGTGGTCTGTACTCAACAGTACCATTGCGTGAGGAGGGGGAAGATGAAGCGGGGTCTCTACCAACTCTATTGAGAACCCTTTTATGGTGGATAGCCCCCAAGGGTCTGAGGTGATGTCCAACCAGGCATGGAAAAAATTACGGAGTCTGCCCATTACACAGATATTGGAAAAAACGTGGGGATGACAACTTACCATAGGGGCATCTGGAATCGGGGCTCCCTCTGAAGCCTCTGGAGCGCCATGGGACGGGAAGAAAGGTGATTGCTGTCTCGCCTCCTGGTAGGGTGGTCTCTGATTGTAGGAGCCTCGTCCCGAACCTCAGGAGTTGTAATTAGACCGTCCAGACAGGCGGCCCCTGCTACTGCCGGCCCTGGTAGAGACCAGACCCTGAAAAACCCTCTTCATAGAAGACTGAGCCTTGTCTAAGGCTATAAAAGTGCCAACAAAGCATCCCAGATCCTTAATAAAGGATTCCCCGAACAAAAGGCCTTGGGCATCTTTGCCAGTGAGGGCCAGGTTAGCCTTTTTGGATTAAATTTGAAAGAGAATGGCTTTACGCCTCTCTATAGACAGGGAAGTGTTAACACTGCCCGCAATGCAGATAGCCCTCTGAATCCAGCCTCGGAGCTCTTCTGGGTCCACCTGTTTGTTTACGGCTCTAGCTAATTCGGCCAGGTCAAATAATTTTGCAAACGGACCAAATATATCTAGGAATTTGTCTTGACATGACTTTAACACAGAATTCTGACCCTTGCGGGGATTCCATTCTGCGGACCTTGGGTAATCGAGAGCGTCCGAGTCAAACATGGGTTCCCCCGTAGGATCTATAAGAGTGGAGCCCGCAGAAGTGGAGAGGTCGTCACGAGAACCGCTAGTAGTTAAACCCGATATGGCAGGGGCAAAGGGGTCGGAGTCCTGTCCGCCATTATCCTCATTGGAGTCACCTACGGCCTCCACATCAGCCTCCTCATCAGACCCGATTTCTGAGTCGGCGTTGCTCTCAAGTTGTGCTCTAGCACGTTTCCACTGCAGTGCCCGGTCTGCCTGGTGCGGAAAGGCTCTTTTGCGTGATGTAGGCACTACGCTATCGTTTCTGGAGGCAGTAGAGTTTCCGTGGCCGGATTGGGCTGTAGTTATAGCCGAGATACCCTCTGCGGGGTTTAGCGCAGGACGCGGTAAGCGTGTTTGTGAGGTAGAGGCCTTTCCGGCCACTGGGTGCGTCCGAAAGGCATCAGATATAGTCTGGAACAGCACAGAGGACATGGATCCCATGGCCGCCAAGATGTCGTCCGAGACAAAGTGCTGTAGCACCAGGGTTTGGGTATCTGAAGGTACGGCCCTAGGATCATCGGCAGGGGAGCGGGGAATGGTCAGACATTTGGGGTATATCCAAGTCCCCAGGTAATAGTGTGGGGGGGGGGGTAGGCCCTTTGGATTTTGGCATGGCAGATGAAAGAAAATATCACCTGTTGCAGGATGAAGATTAAACTAAGGAGTAGGCTATAAGGACACAAGCCAGCGAGGGAATTCGCCCCCAGACTAGCCGCTTATAGAAGGGGAGCTCACAGGGCACAGACCTGAGGCAGAGGATGAGGAGAGAGACGGGAGGACGGATGTGGGAAGATGGCCGCCGAAGTCCCACTAAACTTGCGGCAACATGCTGGAATGAGATACAAGCGCAGCAGGAGGGGAAGCCGGCCGAACGGAGCAAGAAATCGCCGAGGCGAAACGGCAATGAGATGGAGCAGCAGGTAATAGACTGAAAAACCCAGAAGGGGCAGAAATCGTAGCAAGGCACCAAAGGTGGAAGAAGGGGAAGGGAGGATAGCGAACGATGCAAAAGGTCTGGGGCCCTGGAGATAAGAATATCATAAAATCAATTACACCAGTGTGGGCAACAAAACCTGAATAATAAAGGTTACACTTATCTCTCTGGGAGCAGCAAAGAAAGAGGAATTGTATGGGGAGGTGCTGCCTATTATATTGGGATTGGGGAGGGGAGTGGTATATCCCTATGGTTTCCATTTTCTTACTGTTGTATTCTTTGCTGCTATTGGTGGACAGTAAAGAAAGGGTTAAGCAATAGGTGTCTCTGTGTCTTGATATAAAATCACAAATTAATTGAGAAGTGGGCACAAGTTGCTGCTCACTTATTTTGTGATTGTCTGATGCAATCTGTCTGACCAGAATGCAATGCTCCCAAGGTCATGACTCTAGCATCAGGAAGTTCTGTGCCAGCCTCAAAGTTGGCTATAACAACTCATATTGATGGGCACAGGCCAGCCGCATCACAACCACAGCAAGACCACTCTGTGTATCATTTAAAGAGTTTGTCCAACATTAAATAAAAACGGCTGACAATCTGGAAAGAGGTTAAAAAAGAATTACATCTTTTGACAGTCTGTACTTACATGTAACCACTGCTGGGAATCAGTGGCCTCAGCGGTCGCGTGTATACGACTGGCTAATTACCTCCAAGTGGTGACATCACATGACATTCCTGCGTAAATCACTGGTGAGGCAATTGATTGCCATCAGTCACATATGTAAACTATGTCTATGTAAATGTAGACTGTTAAAAGGTGAGTCACAATTTTTAAATTTGCCATTAACATACAAAGAAATAATTCCATATAGTACAGTTTTGGTTAATATCTACCAGAAAAAAATTAACTAGAGGACTGAATGCAAAATGTGAATACGATGGTCAGGGGCAAGTGGAGGAGGAGGCCCAAGTTGGGTAAACCTATCATACACTTAATCCACCCTTGTATAAAACAAAAAATGATTCACACCCCATCTAGACTCCATGTTCATTCTTTAAGTCAGAAAATGCCCCTCTGGTCCAACATACCAGTAGAGTTCCTTTGGCATTGGAAGATCAATTAGCAATTGGCTGCATAACTTCCTGTAGGTATAACCGTTTAAAGGTATAATTTAAATGTAATATCCAACTGTAATAACACAACATTTCTTTGATGAAAAAAGGTGCCTCTTTACAATAAAAAAAGCATATTTTACGGGGCTGAAATCTACCCGTGACACCTCTGATCTTGTTTTATATATTGTTTTGTCATGAAATTATTTACTTAGGTTTACTTGATTAAAAACCTCTTTAAATTGCAGCCATGTTAGGGATATGTGTTATGTGGATTCTGATGGCCATGAGCGAATGAAAAACTAATACTGAGTGACCTATTATTGGTTACTGATACTCACCTTTATGTTTATGGAGCTCATTAGACTTCCCTGTTCATATAGCAATTTTGTTCTGTTTCAAACTGTAGATATCCTTGCATGTAGAGTAGCCTTTATACAGACTCAAGATTGGTGTAATTATGAGGGGTAAGGTGCATTCCCAATAATTGTCCTGTCTAAATGTGCCACAGATCACCCGACAAACTAGCAAAATGCTTGTTTGACAAGTGACTATATTTTTTGTGTCACACATAAAATTACCATTTGCCCGACAGCAGATTGTGTTGTATTAACACTGATTTGCTACTAACAAGCAATAAATTTGTATGGGAATGAGCGATCACAGTATTGATCACTCATTGCCATACAGATGAGATGATAACTGCATGTAAATGCACCTAACATTTTTGGTCAATATTTAGGCAGTGACTGGGAATGAACAGTTCATTCCTGATTGCTGCCTATGCATTAGCCTGTCTTAAATGGTCACTGACTTTTTACACAACTTTGCATAAATCAATAGTACCAGTGACCACAAGAAACTTTTTAATATGCCTTATCAGTGAGAAATGCATACTGACAATGGTTATGGAACCACTGTGCCAAGTAACTGGTTTGATCTTGGACCAAACCCTAAGGGCATTATTCTGGTGTCTCTCCAGTATTCACCCTTAAACCCCCAAAATACAAGGCATGGAGCACTGACAGACAAATGGATCAGGAAACCATACATACAGATATCTTGCAGATAGACACAGGAACTGACTTCAGTAACTTGCACACGGTTCAGACATAGCAGAGCTTGGCGGAAGACGGACTTTAAGAACTTGGACATTGTTCAGACAAAGCAGATACATACAGAAACTAGGTAAGGTCAATTGGACAAGAACTAGGAGGGAATGCAGACAACATACAGAACAGACTTTAACAAATTAACTAGAACAGGATTCATACTGTGACATGGATCAGACTATGGGCTGTTGCACACAAGCAAGTCCATTGTGGGAATCACACTATTGGCAATCAAACTAAGACATAATTCAGACTGTGACATAATCAGAACACTGCAGACAGAAATCACAAACTAGGATTATGACTAGAGCACAGAGACTCCAAAACAGAAAAAAGTAAGACAGACATGATAGACAAGAAAGTTGCTCAACCAGGCAGGTAATAGTGCTCAAGAGATATCCACCAAACTGACACAAAACTCAGAACTATATAGCAGACTTAAAGGGGTTTTGTCACTTCAACAAATAGCATTTATTGTGTATAGAAAGACATATCCCCGCCTTCACCTCTCCAGCCCCCCTGATATGAGCATTGGAGCATTTCATGTTCTGATGCTTTCCTTTGCCCTGCACTGAATCGCGCAGGACAAAGGCATTTTTTGGAGATCCGGTGATGTACCAGTCTCTCCATGGGGACTGCTAGGCGGAGGCTTCTGCCCAGCAGTGAGCCCGGTGACATCACCAGCACTGATGGGAAGACTTTAGTGCGGCCCTAGCCTGTAAAACGGCCACCTATCAGTGTGCTGCTGGGCAGAAGCCTCCACCTACCAGTGTGCCAATGAAAACAAAAAGGCCCTTGCCCTTGATACAGCACAGGGCAAGGGAGAGCATCAGAGCATGCCTTGGATTAACTTTCTCTACATGATAAATGCCACTTGCTGAAGTGACAAAACCCCTTTAACAACCTCATTAGGTGCAGACACAAACAGCAAGGGAAAGCTTAACCCTCATAATACAGAACTGATGCAGAGTACAAGCATATAGGCACAATTCACACCACAAGTAACTGGGCACTGCATACAAGGTGCAATAGCGCTAGCGAAGAGCCATACCGAGAGATGGCCCTAAATTGCTCCCCCAAGCAACCAACACTGTAGATGGTACAATGGTACAAGTGAATTGTTATGGTAACAGTCTACTTCTCATTTTATGAGTTATTTACCCTCCCCCCCCTGCTAATTGCTTTTCTCTTTGAAATGTGCTTTGAATCTGTCCAGGGGCGTAACTACCATAATGGCAGACCATGCGACTGCTATGGGGGCCAGAGCAAGAGGGGGCCCAGTTGGGATCAACCCCTCTTCTACTTGGGGTGAAAACTCGGTCAGGACTCTTCCCTCTAAAGAAACAACTTTTATCAATTGAGGCAGTGGAAAAAATGGCCCAAGGGTCATTGATAGGGGCTTAGGCAGAATCCATTCTGTCCTGTGTGGGGGGCCTGGTTTGATCCTCGCTATGGGGCCCTTACCTCTAAATGTATGCCACTGAATCTGTCCGTGAAGAATCAGCTACGCTGAAGGATGATATTGAGCATGTTAATACAAGTCAATAGGGGCAGAGTAAGCAGGAGCTGAGAGATACCATACACACAGCTGCAGATAAATAGGAGGTTTATATCTCAGCCCAAGTGCTTTATTCACAAGCATACAGGGCAATACTTCTCTGTTATGTCCTCCATGATCACGGGCAGGGCTGTCTTTAACAAGGGGCAAAAGGGGCAGCTGCCCCAGGCCCAGTTGCTCCTGGGGGGCCCAAAGCAGCTGCCTCTTGAGCCCTGCTAACCACTGCCCCGGGTGTCAGGCTGTCAGCTACACAGGGGGTGCTGCCATGCCATGCCTGCTGGCACTCCAGGCAGCGTACTGTGAGCTGTGATTCTCTAGGACCTTAGATGACATCATCACCATGTAACCAGTAACCTAGCAATATTACTGGTCACATGGCTATGAGGTCATCAAGGTCCTACCAGGAGTGTTGCTGTAGAAGTTTGCCTTAACTGTGGAGCTTTTTTTGTGAAGATTACATCAGAAAAAGGTGACAGGTGCTGTTATGCTAATATACTGTAAACTACTGTATAGTGGGGTGATGTATACTGTGGGGGGCCGTATACTGTGGGTGCTGTATATTGTGGAGTGCTATACTGCTGTACTGTATACTGTGGGGGGCTGTATATTGTGGAGTGCTATACTGCTGTACTGTATAGTGTGGGGTGCTGTATAATGTGGGGGGATGTATACTGTATACTGTGGGTGCTGTATATTGTGGAGTGCTATACTGCTGTACTGTATAGTGTGGGGGGCTATATACTGTATACTGTGGGTGCTGTATATTGTGGAGTGCTATACTGCTGTGCTGTATACTGTGGGGGGCTGTATACTGTGGGTGCTGTATATTGTGGAGTGCTATACTGCTGTACTGTATAGTGTGGGGGGGCTGTATACTGTATACTGTGGGTGCTGTATATTGTGGAGTGCTATACTGCTGTACTGTATACTGTGGGGGCTGTATACTGTGGGTGCTGTATATTGTGGAGTGCTATACTGCTGTACTGTATAGTGTGGGGTGCTGTATCGTGTATCGTTTGGGGGGCTGTATACAGTGAGGTGCTATACTGCTCTACTGTATACTGTGAGGTGTTGTATACTGTGGGGTGCTCTATACTGTGGGGTGCTATACTGCCCTACTATATACTGTGGGGTACTGTATAGTGTGGGGTGCTATACTGCATACTGTGTGGTGCTGTATACTATAGGGTGCTATACTGCATACTGTGGGTTGCTGTATACTATAGGGTTCTATACTGCATACTGTGGGGTGCTGGGGTGCACTGTAACACTAGGGTGAGCCGAGTCCTGGTCTCCTTCCTGCAGAGCGGTGCCCACTTCCAGCCGGAGCCCAGCTGCCCAGAGCACTGATCATGAGCCGCTGGAGTCTTCAGAACTGGAAGTATTTACAGTATTCACTGTACTCTACCAGATGTGTGGATTTTTTTTGTGTGTGTTCTGGTGGAGGGCGTGATTGCCTGCTAAGGTGTGGGAAGGTGGGATCCAGGGGGGACCAAGTAAATTTTTGCCCAGGGTCCAATCAATATTAAAGACGGCCCTGATCACGGGGTTGCTTCTGGCACCCACCAACTGCAAACTAGACATTCCAGCATGCACAGTAGTACTCACAGTCGCAATTCCCCCTCTATAGCTATACCTTGGTTAGCATAATGATAGGAGGTCACATCCTTTCTTCCCTCAGGCCTGGTCATTTGATATGAATAAATAAGCTTCTCTTTACTAAAGTGCAGGATAGTAGTAGCTGTACATTCAATAGTATCAAGGCACAGTTCTAAGCAGATCACATTGCAATTCTTCTTCACTAGCAATGTATAGATAGCAGCAATGATAGAGGTTGTGTACTCCTACACTTTGTGTCTCTCTTTAAAGTCTCTCTGCAGAAGCTTAGGCATGCAATTGAGGTGCTTGTAAGCATTTCCTTAATTCCCTGGTTAAGGGGTATAAAATTAAGGTAAAGATTTGTTAGCAATGTTTTCTATTACAGGAGCAACGTCTCTTTCTTCCATAAACAAGCACAAACCTTGCTGACTGACTCCAATGCAGCCTTGAAGAATCTGAACTTTCTAATGCCTTCTTTCTCTGCAGAATAACAGGCTGAACTGGATGGACAAATGTCTTTTTTCGGCCTTATATACTATGTTACTATATTGTAGCAATGGCTGTGAATGCCTCAGAGATGAAGATTCTCTGAGGTCAGGCCTAGCTATGAGTAAGCACATATAGATCCTCTCTGTTTCCCAGCTAGCAGTAGACTCTCTACAAACTGGCGTGAATTCAGGTCCATCTCCTGGCAACCTAAGGAGGTTGGGTCAAGGTGTTAACTCATGACTTATCCATACAATCCTGTTGGGTACACAAATATAGTAAATCAGAACATTTACTTACTGTAAACTGTAATTGTATTTTATTCTAATGTGTAGGGACAGTGGTCGGAAATGTTTTTGTAATATACTATATTTAGTGAATTTGTATATTTCTATGAAGTTGCCCCTTAGCAGCACTCTCTATATAACCATTGCTAAGGAAAGCGTTTCTTTTGATTGGACCACGCTGCCTCAGAAGTCACAGAAAATCCACAATCGAAGCCAGCAAGATAATCACGGACATGGGGAAGCAAACAGGCCAGTCAAAGCCTCTCCTCCTCTCCTTTCCAGGCTTCTATGGAACACCAAAATTGCATCCAATAGTGAAGTACCGTCATGCAAATTGGAGTAAAAAATGGTTTTATTCTACTCACAATGTACAAGTATATACAGGCAGTATACAATGGATCAATCACCCGACCCGGGTTTCGCTCAGTCGAGCTTAGTCAGGGGTATTCATCCCACCCACTCCAGGGCGGTCTTATAACAGGTCAGGTTGGTTTGCACCCGCCTACCCACTCACACATGATCCAATCAATTATAAATTTAGACATCAAATCACACAAATACATGTCCAATAAAACAATGTAAAATACATAAAATAGCAAATACATAAAAGACATAAAACAGGGACATTTCAAATAGATCTATCATACATCGGTATATAACCTCCTGTAGCGATCTATGACTACTCCTTTACTGTCAGTTTCATTCATACTACTCCCTCTTTACTCTAATAAGTCTCCTAACCAATCGCAGACCACATTATCCTTAACCCTCCCTCCTCCATTCATAAAGACGGCAACACCCCCATATCACATGATATCTCCTGGCCAATCACAGATCAAATTAGCCTTGGCCCGCCCTCCATTCATAAAAACGGCAACTCCCCCATATCACATGATGTTGTCCAGCCAATTCAATTCCACAACCTTGGAAGGTCCTAGCTCGATACAACACCACACTCACAGGTCCTAGATCAACCGAGAACACTTCATTGCTTCAGGTAAGACAGGTTTTTAAATCAAATTCGGCATTCAGTCCTTTTGGTTGTAACGTTCCCATTTTATATATCCATTCCACCTCACGTTTATTTTTCTGTTTTACTCCATCCCCTCCACGCCAGTGTGGCTTGACTTGTTCCAACCCCACAAAGAACAAACCACTTGGATTTTTTTGGTGCACCAATTTAAAGTGCATCGAGACACTATGGGTTTCCAACCCCTTCTTGATATTCCTCACATGCGCCTGAATTCTTATTTTAAGCTTCCTGAGTGTACTTCCCACATATTGGAGTCCACATGGGCACTCCAACATGTAAACCACCCCTGCACTCTCACAAGTAATTTGCCCCTTAACCTTTATATCCACACTTTTTCCATTAGAGTGCACAGATTGAATATGCATTTTTTTATCTTCCCTTTTCCGATTCTTACATGGCAAGCAGACCCCACACCAGCTAAACTTGTTCCCTTTTAACAAGTGCCACTATTACACCCGTGTTGAATAGGACCATGGAAGCTGGAGAATTGATAATATGGAGGAGATTTATCGATGATTGTCTGGTCCTGTGGAAGGGGGAGAAACAGGGCCTGCTAGATTTCATCAAGGGGTTAAATGACAATCAATGGAATTTATCCTTCACTAGTACAGTCAGCGATACCTCCGTAAATTTTTTGGGATTTGACACTTTTTGTTGAGGGCAATTTTTACATGGCAAGCAGAACCCACACCAGCTAAACTTGTTCCCTTTTATTGTCTTCTCTTGATGATTAGAACTATGTACTAGTTTAGTACGTAAACAGGGAGCCTTTTTGAAAATAACTACCGGTTTTTGTGGAATATCCTTCCCTAGCACAGGGTCATTTTTTAAAGTGGACCAATTTTTCCTAATGGCATCTTTTATCAAACCCACCTGCGCATTGTATTGAGTTAAAAAGGAAAAGCAAAAATCTTTCTCAGTCTTCACCTTTTTCTTCTTTCCATTATCTTCTTCCTCTATCATCCTGCTACATTTGGCTAATTCATCTGCCTGATACCCTTTCTCCCTGAACCGTTCCTTAATGACCTCGCTTTGTGTTCTAAAATCCTCCACTTTGGTACAATTTCTAAAGACCCTCTTTATTTGTCCCTTAGGGATATTTTTCAGCCACGGTGTATAATGACAGCTGGAGGTATCTATATAGCCGTTAACATCCGTCTCTTTAAAAAACGTTTTGGTTTTAAGCTGGTTGCCCTCAACAAAAAAAGTGACAAATCCAAAAAATTTACGGAGGTATCGCTGACTGTACTAGTGAAGGATAAATTCCATTGATTGTCATTTAACCCCTTGATGAAATCTAGCAGGCCCTGTTTCTCCCCCTTCCACAGGACCAGACAATCATCGATAAATCTCCTCCATATTATCAATTCTCCAGCTTCCATTGTCCTATTCAACACGGGTGTAATAGTGGCACTTGTTAAAAGGGAACAAGTTTAGCTGGTGTGGGTTCTTCTTGCCATGTAAGAATCGGAAAAGGGAAGATAAAAAAATGCATATTCAATCTGTGCACTCCAATGGAAAAAGTGTGGATATAAAGGTTAAGGGGCAAATTACTTGTGAGAGTGCAGGGGTGGTTTACATGTTGGAGTGCCCATGTGGACTCCAATATGTGGGATGTACACTCAGGAAGCTTAAAATAAGAATTCAGGAGCATGTGAGAAATATCAAGAATGGGGTTGGAAACCCATAGTGTCTCGATGCACTTCAAATTGTTGCACCAAAAAAATACAAGTGGTTTGTTCTTTGTGGGTTTGGAACAAGTCAAGCCACACTGGCGTGGAGGGGATGGAGTAAAACAGATAAATAAATGTGAGGTGGAATGGATATATAAAATGGGAACGTTACAACCAAAAGGCCTGAATGCCGAATTTGATTTAAAACCTTGTCTTACCTGAAGCAATGAAGTGTTCTCGGTTGATCTAGGACCTGTGAGTGTGGTGTTGTATCGAGCTAGGACCTTCCAAGGTTGTGGAATTGAATTGGCTGGACAACATCATGTGATATGGGGGAGTTGCCGTTTTTATGAATGAAGGAGGGCGGGCCAAGGCTAATCTGATCTGTGATTGGCCAGGAGATATCATGTGATATGGGGGTGTTGCCGTCTTTATGAATGGAGGAGGGAGGGTTAAGGATAATGTGGTCTGCGATTGGTTAGGAGACTTATTAGAGTAAAGAGGGAGTAGTATGAATGAAACTGACAGTAAAGGAGTAGTCATAGATCGCTACAGGAGGTTATATACCGATGTATGATAGATCTATTTGAAATGTCCCTGTTTTATGTCTTTTATGTATTTGCTATTTTATGTATTTTACATTGTTTTATTGGACATGTATTTGTGTGATTTGATGTCTAAATTTATAATTGATTGGATCATGTGTGAGTGGGTAGGCGGGTGCAAACCAACCTGACCCGTTATAAGACCGCCCTGGAGTGGGTGGGATGAATACCCCTGACGAAGCTCGACTGAGCGAAACCCGGGTCGGGTGATTGATCCATTGATCCATTGTATACTGCCTGTATATACTTGTACATTGTGAGTAGAATAAAACCATTTTTTACTCCAATTTGCATGACGGTACTTCACTATTGGATGCAATTTTGGTGTTCCATAGAAGCCTGGAAAGGAGAGGAGGAGAGGCTTTGACTGGCCTGTTTGCTTCCCTATGTCCGTGATTATCTTGCTGGCTTCGATTGTGGATTTTCTGTGACTTCTGAGGCAGCGCGGTTCAATCAAAAGAAACGCTTTCACCTGTGTGAACTGTACCCACTTCACCATTGGGACCTGCGACGCCACTAAGTAACGTACTTTTTTGAGGCTTATTTATTATTTATACATTGCTAAGGAAAGTCCATCTTCACATTTCAGCACAGTACAGAACTATGAAAATGCTATAGCTTACTGAGCTACTGTCTGGTGTGATAAATTCAAGATTGAACATATATCTGGAGGAAGCCAAGCACTGCTCATCACTAGGGATGAGCGAACCTGAGGTTTTCAAGTTCGGGTTCGGTATTCGGGTGGTGGAGGAATTCTGTTATGAATTCCATTAGCACGGAATATAACAGAATTCTATGACAGAATGCAAAATGGAATGCCTCTGCATTCAATCATAATAGAAGTCTATGGGCAGCATAACGGATCCCTCTGGTTTCCGTTATGCAGGACGGAACTTTGTTTTTAGTCCTGCATATCGGAAACCAGATGGATACGTTATGCTGCCCATAGACTTCTATTATGACAGAATGCAAAACGGAATGCCTCTTAAAGGCTTCCGTGCTAATGAAATCCATAATGGAATTCCTTCACTGCCCGAATGCTGAAACCCAAACGTCGAATTAGCTTATCCCTACTCATCACCTATCTAATATCATCTCTAGTGGGAAGACTGATCAGGGTTGAGGGAAAACTGAATAGCAAAGTAGAGATATTCCTAATGAAAACCTGCTCCAGAGTATTCTGGACCTCAGAATGGCCTAAGCACATAGTCAAGACAAAACAGGAGTGGCTTAGGGAGAACTCTGTGAGTGGTACTGAGTGGCCCAGCCAGAGCCCTAACTTGAACCCAATGAATGTCTCAGGAGAAATCTGAAAATTGTTGTCCAACAACAGCCCCCATCCAGAGCTTGGGAGAATCTGTAGAGACTAGAGACTGTAATTGCTGCCAACTGTGCTTCAACTAAGTACTGAGTAAAGGAACTTATGTAAATGCAATATTAAACTTTTTCATTTTCAATTAATTTGCAAAGATTTAAAACATTGTATTATGTATTCACCAATTTTGCTGTGGATTAGCCACATTTTATATTTTTGTACAGTATAGTAACTATGCCATGGATTTGGAAAAACCACAGCAAGCACTGAGTTCTAAACAGTTTTTTTTAAGCTACACGTGGTTTGGAATTTTAAAAGAAATGTTGCTTTCTTTTTGTGCAGAATGTCTGAACCTGAAAACACAGGACAAAAACTGTAATATTACACTGCTTGAGTGCAGAGTCACAGTACAAGGAGTGGCACTGTAGCTGCCAGAGTGGCATATTGGTGCCAATGGCATGACGATTTCTCATCCAGGAAAAGCTGGTTAAAAAAGAAAAGTCTGCAAAAGTTGGGCTTTTCTCTGTTCCTCAGGCAACTGGACTGCTTATGAGGCTAAATTAAAAGCCAGTTGAAAAGCTTATTTAAATATGGGCTGAGCTCTTCTAATAGTTAGGACTGTATTTACAATTAGGCATACCTAGGCACATGGTGCAGGGCCCCAGAAAGTATGGAGATGGTAATCTACTAAGTGTAGCTGCAAACTCTTTTCTGAATTTAACTGTATCACTGTTCTCAGGACAGCAATGCAGTTGAATACTGTGGGGGACACGGCAGCCAATTCACCCTCATAGGTCTCAGGCTTCAGGCGTACTAGGCAGTAAATCCCAGTGCAGGCAGGCTTGATGATGTAATCGCGCCTGCTTGCGCCAGGATGTAACATGGTTTCATCAGCAAGACTGCCTGCATATGTGCCAGCATCCCTGCGGCCTGCATTTCTGATGGTATTATTTTTTATTTTATTTCACTGGCCACTTGTGGACATTTCTAGGGGGGGGGGGTCACTGTGGGGGACATTACTACTGGAGGGGGCAACTGTTGGGGATATTACTACTGGAGGAGACATTAATGGGGCCCTGGGGGTCATAACTAGTGGACGGGCACTGTGGGGGACATTACTACTGGTGGGGGCATTAATGAGGGGCACTGGGGAACATAACTACTGGAGGGGTACTTTGGGGATCAATACTACTGGGTGGCACCAGACATATGGTATGAGCTGTGACACATGCTTTGGGGACACTGGGTGGTAGATCCAAATCTTGGTCATTAGGGAGAATTACTGTGTAGTTAGTGGCCAGATGGCTTAGAATTTGTTTTGTATCCTGTGTTGGAAATATACACTGACTGCTGTGGGAAGAACACTGTCTTAGTGTGACAAGAATAACAAAGCTGGTTGTGGCTGGTTGGCAGCAAATCCTACAGTGTAGGTGTGTCTTCTTGAGCTATGCTATCTAAATGGAGAAGACAGCTATCCCAGGACCCCTAAGAACCCCTAGGATATTACAAGAGATAATACCTACTATGTTATTATGGTCACCATGTATAGTGTCACAGCACATGAATCTATAATGAGCACAATGTTGGAATTCCATAATAATGCAAAAAGTAATACCACAGAGACAGGGCAATGCACACAGACTGTATACCCACATGGCTCCATAGTAAAACATAACATATTTTACACACAACTGTAGAATGGGGCTGCATTTAATTTTCTATCATTCGTAGTCATCACTGTACTTTATTGAATGTCGGAGTGAAGATGGACCCACGTTGTTGGTGGGCCCCAAAGCAGCGGATGTATCTACCCATTAGTTATGCTTGAGGCCCATAATAATTGCTGCCAAATAAGAAACTGAAGTAAATTGGCTCATATCAGCTATATCAGCCATACTGGAGAACAGCTATAGACAGCATTGCATCAGGGTTTGTGCACCGCAATACAGAGCAGAGTCTTACTGCAAAGTAAGAATGCTTTAAAAAAAAATTGTTAGGCCAGACACACATGAGCAAGTTCAGTGCTAAGTCTAAGGCATATTATTCAGCTAGCCAATTCAACGTTCTGTACTGATGAGGGGCAAGAACACCAAAACAGTGCTGTCTATATCTGGACCTTTTACTTGGCATATATAGTATTTGCTAATTTGCCTCCCTGTTTCAGATAAAGCATTAAAAGGGATCTTGACATCAAGATATTCGTTATTTAACCACATTACCCTATCTGTCCAGGCATGTTGTCCCAAATGGTGTCTTTATCTTAATTTTGTGTTTCCTGTACACAGAGAAAATAATTTTATATTCAGCTCCCGTCGTATGCTAATGAGCGCTTTCAGGTCAAGGAAGCTGGCTCTTGCAGCTTCCAAGTCAAGCTTGCCAGTCCCAGATCCTTCCTCCTGCACCTTGACTGATGTTTCAGAGTTGTGGTTATGTCCTCCCATTGCCTTTCCACATCTTGTGCAGGCACAGTCTTTCTCCTCCACAATGCCTGCATCTATCCAGGGGCAGAAGGCAGGATCTGGGAACAGCAAGCATGACTTGGAGGATGCAAAAGCCTCCTTAAATTGAAAGCACTCAGAATACGGTGGGAGCGCTGAATAAAGATGATTTTCTCAGTATACATAAAACACAAAACCATGAGAATTTGAGTATATGTCATGAGTTTCACTTTAATGCCCTACTTCTATAGTCAAATATGGTACAGTTATTGTGTGGTTCAGATTCTCATTTAATACACTATATGCCAAATGTACACCTAAAACGGCCTATAATCAAGCAAGGAATTAAGCAGATATTTTTGTAGTTAGAGATGTAGCCAAATGCACTTTACTGTGCAAAGGTTTTAGGCAGTTGTGGAAAAATGCTGCAAAGTAAGAATGCTTTAAAAAAAAGTGTTAGGCCAGACACACATGAGCAAGTTCAATGCGAGGAACTGCAGCATGTGTCAGTGTGAGGTCCCATTCTGAACTCTGCTCCTCTGACAGGATTGCACAGCATTATACTAACTTATAATGCTCTGTGACCTTGAGAGTCCTGAAATCTATTGCATTACACTGACAAAATTATGCCAGTCTAATTCAGTAGATTTCAGGACTCCAGGGTTTGCACAACATTATTAATCATTATAAGGGCTCGTGCACACAGCAGTTGCCCGGCCGTGGCCATATTGTGGCCTGCATACAGGGGGTCCACAATACACGGACATTGGCCGTGTGCACCCCCAACCACGGATCGCGGACCCATTCACTTCAATGGGTCTGCCATCACGGAGATGCGGAACAGAGGCACGGATCGGAAACCCACGGAAGCGCTACGGAGTGCATGCACAACTTTTTATGATGCAGATCGTCGGATGTGAATCGCGGACCCCATTCAAGTGAACAGCTCAGGGCTCATGCATACAGGGGTCCGCAATACACGGGCATCGGCTGTGTGTACCCCCACACCAATGGGTCCGCCATCCACATGCGGCTGCCCCACGGACGTGCCCATGCATTGCGGACTGCAATTTGCGGTCTGCAGCATGGACCCGGCCGGCACACAGCTGTGGGCATGAGCCCTAATGCTGTGCAATCCTGTCAGAGGAGTGAAGGTCAGAATAGGACCTCACACTAAGAGCTCATGCCCACGGCCGTGTGCCGGCCGGGCCCGTGCTGCAGACCGCAAATTGCAGTCGGCAATGCATGGGCACGACCGTGGGGCAGCCGCATGCGGATGGCGGACCCATTGGTGTGGGGTGCACACAGCCGATGCCCGTATATTGCGGACCCCTTGTATGCATGAGCCCTAACACACACACACACCGAGATCCTAGCATTGAACTTGATCATGTGTGTCTGGCCAAAAACTATCTTTAACGTAACAAAAAACAATGAGTCCTGGAAGTGAAGATATGGCCCCCACAGAATCCTGATCTGAAAATTATCCAATCTGTTTGGGATTACATGAAAGGAGAATTTGAGCAATCCTACATCCACAGAAGAAGATGTTTAGTTAGTAGTGTTGGGCCCGAATATTCGAATCGTGAACATTAATCGCGAATATTGGCACTTCAAGAATTTGCTATTATTTAGAATATAGTGATATATATTCGTGTAGCGCACCCGTGGGTGTGCCTTAGAAGTGGAATAGTAGGTTCAGATCTCTCTTTGCTCTGGTGAACTCCCTTTTTCTTCCCCAATACTCAGACACAGTTTATATGAACAATGGGCCCGTTTATTTTCAACAATGTGACCCTAAACAAAATAATGGTAAGCAGTCAAACTTGCACAGAATATTACTAGTTATAAAATTACTGCAGTATTACATGCAATGCGCGGTCAAACAGCTTCTTACACAAAAATCTCAATCAATTACACTTTTCTCCACACAGTGTCTCTATAACAAGTTTCACTGCAAAGATAAACTATGATGAGAATAAAATAAATGTTAGATATTGACTCTAATCAAATGAAAATACAACAGCTGAGTATATTAAACCCTGTAGAAGGCTTCCAACGCTTAAATATACCCAAAGGAAACACAAATATAGTCCCGGCGTTAGCAGAAAAGAAAAAATAGTTGGCAGCTGCATGCGTTGGGGCCCGTCTTCTCGGTTAAATATTTATAACAATGGCGGACAGTGTAGCTCACTTGTGCAGGAAAATCCTTAACTGGTGTCCAAGTCCAGAACCTATGATTCCCTGCACTTTACTAAGCTATATGATTCAGAACGGGGTCCTTAGGCTCTAAGCATTTGCCTTGTGAAGATTTCAATATCAGCATGAGAAATATACACTAGGAGAGTCCACACAGTGTCTTCCAGACAAACAGCTTATATCAATGCAGCTGGAGGTGAATGCAGGGTATTAGTTTGTGTTGATCTCACACTCTCCTGGATGCAATGTTCATAATACTTTAGTATGGTGTGCAGATCTGTTACCTCTGAGAGCAGAAAATGCCAGCAACTCACTACCATTTAGTCTTTCTCCTTCCAAGAAACAATACACTCTCTCTCTGGTCCCAGTGCAGTATACAGCTTGATCTTCTGTCTGGCCAGACAATCCAGTAACTCTATCTTGAACCGCATCCACAACATCCTTTTCCAACCTTCATCGCACATCCAACAAAACCCTCCCCCCTCAGGAACTGTCCTCTCCAAACTTGGTTCCTAGTGTGATGCAGCAATCTTTTCTAAGTACACCCCTAGTGGGCAGAACTGTGCACTGAAACTAATGAGGGAAAGAAAAGAAAAGGTTTAGCATTAATCATCATCATCATTGCACAAAAAGCTATGGGGTGTTACATTCGTAATTTCGAATATTCTAGATTTTTTTTTTCAATAGTAACCTACCTTCTTGCTTGTGGGCCAATGAGAAGGTTGCAATGTCTTTGTCTGAGCTTAGTAACATCCCTAATAACCAATAGGAAAGTTGTCTACCTCTTTAGTATATAAGAACCTCCCCAGCAGCCCTTGTATGCAGTATTTTGCAGATCTGAGAGAGACAGCAGTGTTATTGCTGTTCTCTCTGCTTTCCTGTGTCATTACATTAATTATATATATATATATATATATATATATATATATATATATATATATATATATATATATATATATATATATATATAACAGATAGTTAGTGGGAGATAGTCAGTGTACCGTAGGTTAGATAGTGATATAGTGTAGCTGATAGGTTCTGCTGTCCATACATTACATACATACAGTACAGACCAAAAGTTTGGACACACCTTCTCAATCAAAGAGTTTTATTTATTTTCATGACTATGAAGGCATCAAAACTATGAATTAACACATGTGGAATTATATACATAACAAACAAGTGTGAAACAATTGAAAATATGTCATATTCTAGGTTCTTCAAAGTAGCCACCTTTTGCTTTGATTACTGCTTTGCCCACTTTTGGCATTCTCTTGATGAGCTTCAAGAGGTAGTCCCCTGAAATGGTCTTCCAACAGTCTTGAAGGAGTTCCCAGAGATGCTTAGCACTTGTTGGCCCTTTTGCCTTCACTCTGCGGTCCAGCTCACCCCAAACCATCTCGATTGGGTTCAGGTCCGGTGACTGTGGAGGCCAGGTCATCTGGCGCAGCACCCCATCACTCTCCTTCTTGGTCAAATAGCCCTTACTTTCATTTATTAAAGTAAAGACTGACCTTCATTTCTTAAAGTAAAGATGGCCACTCGTTTTTCTTTACATAGCTGCTTTTTTCTTGCCATAATACAAATTCTAACAGTCTATTCAGTAGGACTATCAGCTGTGTATCCACCTGACTTCTCCTCAACGCAAGTGATGGTCCCAACCCCATTTATAAGGCAAGAAATCCCACTTATTAAACCTGACAGGGCACACCTGTGAAGTGAAAACCATTTCAGGGGTCTACCTCTTGAAGCTCATCAAGAGAATGCCAAGAGTGTGCAAAGCAGTAATCAAAGCAAAAGGTGGCTACTTTGAAGAACCTAGAATATGACATATTTTCAGTTGTTTCACACTTGTTTGTTATGTATATAATTCCACATGTGTTAATTCATAATTTTGATTCCTTCAGTGTGAATCTACAATTTTCATAGTCATGAAAATAAAGAAAACTCTTTGAATGAGAAGGTGTGTCCAAACTTTTGGTCTGTACTGTACATACATACATAGTGCTGTGAGGTCACAAGTTCACTACAATACTTAGTGCACCAATCACTAATAAGTAGTCAGACCTGTTAAAATGTGAAGTTGCAAGTATTCGCATCATTAGAGCTGATTTCGCAATCGCTAATATATTGGAGCACTCTATCTGCATATAAAGCTATTGTAATGTTCTGCTGTGCCAACCATTTTCTCCAGTCTTAGGAAAGTTCTAGCAGCTTGAAAAATGTAGCTATAGTGACCCACGCCTGTATTGCATGCGCATTACGCGCAGATTGCATTGACGATTTTCGCAATCAATACCATATTCGCTAATTCGTGAATATGATCAATATTCTACCAAATATTTGCAAAATATCCCAAATTCGAAAATTTCTCCTGCCGCTCATCTCTAGTTCTTCAAGATATTTGAAACATCCCTGCTGAGTTCCTTCAAAAACTCAAGAATTCATCCTGTTTTGAATGCAAAGGGTGATCTACTGTAGTCACACCAAATATTGATTTGATTTAGATTTCTCAGTTGTTCCTTCACTTTGTATGTTGTCAAGTGCTAAAAAAAAATAGCACTTCTAATTTTAAAAGCATTCTTATTTTGCAGTATTTTTTAATATCTGCATAAAATGTTTGTATAGTAATGTATATATTACATGCAATAACCCTATGCAATTATTATATTATTGAAGTGTTTTGTGATAATTTGTTCCTCTCTTGTTTTACAGCTGATTTTGTTACACATGAAAAGCAAAAATGCTGCTACTTCAAATTTAGCTCTATAATACAATATAATAAAATAGCAAAGGCTCAGCTATGGATATATTTTAAACCTGTCCAAAAACGCACCACAATTTTTGTACAGACCTACAGATTACCCAGATATTTGAATGATAATTTGCGGTCTACTGGAATCAGACCACTAAAGCTTGAAATTAATCCTGGAGCCGGGATTTGGAAAAGCATTGATGTGAAAACTGTTCTTCAAAATTGGCTTAAACAACTTGAATCCAATATTGGCATTGAAATCAAGGCTACTGATGAAAACGGAAGAGATATTCCAGTTGGCCATCGTGGCTCAAATGAAGATGGACTGGTAGGTTACAGAAAAATAATATGTTAATTATGGCAACTAAAACATGCAATGCTATATTTCTAACAGACAGATATAGATAAAACATAAGAAGGGAAATCCAATGCATAGGGTTGTGTGCAGGTGGCTTATATAATTAAATAGGTTGAAAAAGGACACAGATCCATCAAATTCAACCAAATCAATTATACAAAATTGTTAGAATTGTCAGATTTAATTATACCCTTCAATACAGTTCGATATTAGATAAGCATCTAGGACTTTCTAAAATGTTGATACTATCTGCCATTATTATCTCTTGGGGTTCCATAGTTTAACTACTCTGACTGTACAGAACTCTTTCCCGTATTAATGTCTAAGGCTACTTTCACACTAGCATTTTTGCTGGATCCAACAGGGCTCAGCAAAAAATGCTTACGTTACTGATAATACAACCATCTGCATCTGCTATGAGCGGATCCGGTTGTATTATCTTTAACATAGCCAAGACAGATCAGTCATGAACATAATTGAAAGATCAGTTTTCTATCGTGTTAGATTTCCCATGACGGAAAGTAAACTGCAACTTGCTGCAGTTTGCTCTCCGGTGTGGGAATGCAACCAAATGGAACAGAATGCTTTTTGGGGCATTCTGTTCTGTTCAGTTACGTTTTGTCCCCATTGACAATGAATGGGGACAAAACGGAAGCATTTTTCTCCGATATTGAGATCCTAAGATGGAAAATAGAAACGCTATTTCCGCCACACAAAATGATTGTCCTCCGGTCCTTTGAACAAATAAATCAGATGCTATGCCAGTTTCTCGTATTGATTACACATGTATTTATACATGTAAATAATATCACCTCTAAGGCATCTTCTATTCAAGATGAATAAGCCTCTCATTAGTGTTATGAAGTAGATGTGGATCTGCTGTATCACTTGAACAGATTTGGCTTAGGGCTTCTCCTAATGGTGTTAAGTGGCCCCTTGGTTTTCAACCTTTAACCCCTGTACAGGGTTCTGGACTTTGCAGGGAACCACCAGGCCACAACATAGTAACATACACTGCCTGTCCCCCAACAAAGTCTCCACCTGGATTTAACTAAGCAAATAGTAATGAGTCTCCTATTGGAAAATTACTGCATGGGTGATTATCTTTCAGCTGGCAATAAGTTATTTAACCCCAAATGGTGCAATGAGTTGCTTCTCATTTCTTAAAAAAAACATGTCGAAAGACATCTTGTGGTCATGGAAAAGATGTTAGTCTGTTTGAGAAGGGTCAAATCATTGGCATGCATCAAGCAGAGAAAACATCTAACGAGATTGCAGAAACTACTAAAATTGGGTTAAGAACTGTTCAATTATTAAAAACTGGAAGGATAGTGGGGACCCATCGTATTCGAAGAAGAAACGTGGCAGGAAAAAAATCCTAAATGATCGTGATCGTCGATCACTTAAACGTTTGGAGAAATCAAATCGAAGAAAAACAACATGTTTAATAGTGAAAGTAAGAGCATTTCCACACGCACAATGCGAAGGGAACTCAAGGGATTGGGACTGAACAGCTGTGTAGCCGTAAAAAAAAACACTAATCAGTGAGACAAACCAGACAAAAAGGCTTCAATTTGCTAGAGAGCATAAAGATTGGACTCTGGCGCAATGGAAGAAGGTCATGTGGTCTGATGAGTCAAGATTTACCCTGTTCTAGAGTAATGAGTGCATCAGGGTAAGAAGAGAGGCAGATGAAGTGATGCACCCATCATGCTTAGTGCCTACTGTACAAGCCTGTGGGGGCAGTGCTATGATCTGGGGTTGCTGCAGTTGGTCAGGTCTAGGTTCAGCAACAGTATGTGCTCCAAGAATGAGGTCAGCTAACTACCTGAACATACTGAATGACAAGGTTATTCCATCAATGGATTTGTTCTTCCCTGATGGCAAGGGCATATTCCAAGATGACAATGCCAGGATTCATCAGGCTCAAATTGTGAAAGAGTGGTTCAGGGTTCATGAGACATCATTTTCACACATGGATTGGCCACCACAGAGTTAAGACTTTAACCCCATTGAGAATCGTTGCGATGTGCTGGAGAAGGCTTTGCGCAGCAGTCAGACTCTACCATCATCAATGCAAGATCTTGGTGAAAAATTAATGCAACACTGGATGGAAATAAATCTTGTGACATTGCAGAAGCTTATCAAAGCAATGCCACAGCGAATGCGTGCCGTAAACAAAGCTAAAGGCAGTGTACTTTATAAGGCTGAAAAGAACTTACGTCCAACCAGTTCTATCATCCTGCAAAGTTGATCCAGGGGAAGGCAAAAACACTCATGAGGTTAAAACAAATTTTCCTCACCTGAAAGAAAAAAATAATAAATCCCAACTCTGACCCTTGCAATCAGAATAACTCCTTGGATCAAAAATCCTTTTGTAGAAATCTAGAAATTATTTGTAACCCCATGAGGTCAAAGGCAATCTTCCTCATTTTAGGGGAAAAAAATTCCTTCCCACCTCCAATCAGGCAATCAGAATAACTCTCTGGATCAATTACTCTTCTCTAGAATTCTTGTAGCTATAATCTGAAATATTACTACACTCCAGAAATTAATCTAGACCACTCTTTTTTCGTTTTCACCATCATCACTTCATTAGGCAGAGAGTTTTATAGTCTCACTGCTCTTCCAGTAAAGAACACCTATGCTGGTGTATAAACCTTCTTTAATCTTGACATAGAAGATGTCCCATCGTCACAGTCACAGTCCTGGGTTTGAATAGATGATGGGAGAGATCGATGTATTGACCCCTGATAGTTATTGGATATATTGATAGTTATACATAGTTATTAGATCTCCCCTAAGCTGTATTTTTCTAAACTAAATAACCGTAATATCGGTAATAATTTTGGGTACTGTAGTCCACCCATTTCACTAACTACTTTAGTGCATGGGTGTGCAAAATTTTACACAATACTCCATGTGTATGTAGTCTGACTAAGGATTAATAAATAGAGATGTCCCGAACTATTCGCCGGCGAACAGTTCCCGGCGAACATAGCTTGTTCGCGTTCGCTGATGTTCGGTCCGCCCCCTATTCATCATCATTGAGTAAACTTTGACCCTGTACCTCACAGTCAGCAGACACATTCCAGCCAATCAGCATCATACCCTCCCTCCTACCTCCTGGACAGCATCCATTTTAGATTCATTCGGAAGCTGCATTCTTAGTGAGAGGAGGAACCGTGTAGCTGCTGCTGATTTAATAGGGAAATCGATAGCTAGGCTAGTGTATTC
Source organism: Bufo bufo (assembly GCF_905171765.1). Classification (NCBI taxonomy): domain Eukaryota; kingdom Metazoa; phylum Chordata; class Amphibia; order Anura; family Bufonidae; genus Bufo; species Bufo bufo. The sequence goes on along the minus strand of NC_053395.1, from coordinate 112,884,330 downwards.
AGTGTCCACTACAGTCCTGAAGGACTCATCTGATCTCTGCTGTAAGGACAGACCCCAAAAAAGCCCTTTTTAGGGCTAGAACATCAGTCTGCTTTTTTTTTTTTTCCTTTGTAATCTAATTGCAGTTTCCTGCCAGCGTGTGTGTCAGGCTCACAGCGTATACTGTGCCCACTTGCCCAGTGCCACCACTCATATCTGGTGTCACAGTAGCTTGCATTAAAAAAAATATATATAATAATAATCATTTTTGACTGTGAAATAATAGCAGTCAGTTACCTTAACGTGTGTGTGTGTTTCAGGCCCTGCCAGTGCACAGTGTCACACCAGTGCAACTCATATCTGGTGTCACAGTAGTTTACATTTAAAAAGAAAACTACTATTTTGACTGTAATAGATTGAATAGCAGTTAGTTGTCTGCAAGCGTGTGTGTCAGGCCTACAGCGTCTACTCTGCCAACTTCTGCCAGTGCACAGTTCCACTCATATCTAGTGTCGCAGTAGCTTGCACACGCATAGTACAACTAAACTAATCTAAAAAAAAAGGACAGGCAGAGGCAGGCCACCCCGCAGGGGCTGTCGTGGTCGTGGTGCTGTGATTCCCTTTGGCCCTAGAATAATGCCCAGTGTTCAGAGGCCACGTACCCTGAACTCAAAAAGTTCTGAGGACATAGTTGACTGGCTAACACAGGACACCCAATCTTCTACAGCTTCCGCTTGGAACCTTGACGCACCATCCTCCTCCAGCTCAGCTTCAGGCACCTCTCAAGTTAACACTCGCCCGCCTGCCGCCACCAACAACACTAGCACCACAGCCGCTTCACTTGATCTGTCAGAGGAGTTATTTACACATCAGTTGGAAGAAATGAGTTATGCGCAAACATTATTGCCAGAGGATGTAGATAACAGGGATATGTCTCAGTCAGGCAGCATTACACACATGGACGTACGGTGTGATGATGATGATGATGTTGTACCCGCTGCTGCTTCCTTTGCTGAGTTGTCAGATACAAGTGAAGCGGTTGATGATGACGATGTGTCCGTGGATGTCACATGGGTGCCCGCTCGAAGAGAAGAAGAACAGGGGGAAAGTTCAGATGGGAAGACAGAGAGGAGGAGGAGACAAGTTGGAAGCAGGGCGAGGTCGTCGCAAGGAGCTAGTGGCACAGTCAGACAGCATGCATCGGCACCCGGGGTCAGCCAGACAGCACGCCAATCAATGCATGCTGTTGCCACCACCAGAATGACGGCATTGCAGAGATCAGCAGTGTGGCATTTTTTTTGTGTGTCTGCCTCTGACACCAGCGATGGCATTTGCAACCTGTGCCAAAAGAAACTGAGTCGTGGGAAGTCCAACACCCACCTAGGTACAAATGCTTTGCGAAGGCACATGATCTCAAATCACAAACGCCTATGGGATCAACACATGAGTACAAGCAGCACACAAACTCAAAGCCGCCATCCTCCTCCTGGTCCAGCATCTTCAGCCACGTCAACCACTGTTGTCCTCCTTGCCCCCTCTCAACCATCCGCCACTCCGTCTCTCGCCTTGATCAGTTCCTGCTCATCTGCCCACAGTCAGGTGTCTGTCAAGGACATGTTTGAGTGTAAGAAGCCAATGTCACAAAGTCACCCCCTTGCACGGCGTCTGACAGCTGGCTTGTCGGAACTCTTAGCCCGCCAGCTTTTACCATACAAGCTGGTGGAGTCTGAGGCCTTCCAAAAATTTGTAGCTATTGGGACACCGCAGTGGAAGGTACCCGGCCAAAATTTCTTTGCACAAAAGGCAATCCCCAACCTGTACTCGATTGTGCAAAAGGAAGTAATGGCATGTCTGGCACACAGTGTTGGGGCAAGGGTCCATCTGACCACTGATACCTGGTCTGCAAAGCACGGTCAGGGCAGGTATATCACCTACACTGCGCATTGGGTAAACCTGCTGACGGCTGCCAAGCATGGAATGCGTGGCTCTACAGAGGAGTTTGTGACACCGCCACGACTTGCAGGCAGGCCTGCTGCCACCTCCTCTACTCCTCCTACTCCATCCTCTTCCATAACCTCCTCGGCTGAGTCCTCTTCTGCTGCTGCATCTTGCTCCACATCAACAGCACCCCCCCCAGCTCCCCAGGGGCTATTCCACATCCCGGATACGACAGTGTCACGCCGTCTTGGCGTTGACTTGCCTGAAAGCAGAGAGTCACACCGGACCAGCACTCCTGTCCGCCCTAAACGCACAGGTGGATCAGTGGCTGACTACACACCAACTGGAGATTGGCAAAGTGGTGTGTGACAATGGAAGCAATTTGTTGGCGGCATTGAATTTGGGCAAGTTGACACATGTGCCGTGCATGGCACATGTGTTGAATCTGATTGTACAATGCTTCGCGCATAAGTACCCAGGCTTGCAGGACGTCCTCAAGCAGGCCAGGAAGGTGTGTGGCCATTTCAGGCGTTCCTACACGGCCATGGCGCACTTTTCAGATATCCAGCGGCGAAAAAACATGCCAGTGAGGCGCTTGATTTGCGACAGCCCGACACGTTGGAATTCAACACTCCTAATGTTTGACCGCCTGCTCCAACAAGAAAAAGCCGTCAACGAGTATTTGTATGACCGGGGTGCTAGGACAGCCTCTGCGGAGCTGGGAATTTTTTTGCCACGTTACTGGACGCTCATGCGCAATGCCTGTAGGCTCATGCGTCCTTTTGAGGAGGTGACAAACCTAGTCAGTCGCACCGAAGGCACCATCAGCGACATCATACCATTTGTTTTCTTCCTGGAGCGTGCCCTGCGAGGAGTGCTGGATCAGGCCGTAGATGAGCGTGAAGAGGAAGAGGAAGAGTTGTGGTCACCATCACCACCAGAAACAGCCTTATCAGCATCGCGAGGAGTGTGAGGAAGAGGAGTCAGAGGAGGAATGTGTCTTTGAGGAGGAAGAGGAAGAGGAAGAGGAGGAGGAATGTGTCTTTGAGGAGGAAGAGGAGTCAGAGGAGGAATGTGTCTTTGAGGAGGAAGAGGAAGAGGAAGAGGAGGAGGAATGTGTCTTTGAGGAGGAAGAGGAAGAGGAGTCAGAGGAGGAATGTGTCTTTGAGGAGGAAGAGGAAGAGGAGGAGGAGGAATGTGTCTTTGAGGAGGAAGAGGAAGAGGAAGAGGAAGAGGAGGAGGAACACCAACCACAGTAGGCATCCCAGGGTGCTCGTTGTCACCTATCTGGTACACGTGGTGTTGTATGTGGCTGGGGGGGAAGAACAGACTTTCAGTGAGATCAGTGAGGACGAGGAACAGGACATGAGTAGCTCGGCATCCAACCTTGTGCAAATGGGGTCTTTCATGCTGTCGTGCCTGTTGAGGAACCCTCGTATAAAAAGGCTGAAGGAGAACGACCTGTACTGGGTGGCCACGGTACTAGACCCCCGGTATAAGAAGAAAGTGCCTGAAATGTTACCAAATTACCGCAAGTCGGAAAGGATGCAGCAGTTCAAAAATAAAATTTAAAAGTATGCTTTAAAGAGCGTATAAGGGTGATGTCACAGCACAACGGGAATCTAACAGGGGAAGAGGTGAAAGTAATCCTCCTACCACGACCACGCCGGCAAGGACAGGACGCTTTACAGACGTGTTGTTAATGGAGGACATGCAGAGCTTTTTAAGTCCTATGCATCGCCACAGCCCTTCGGGTTCCAGCCTTAGAGAATGACTCGACCGACAGGTAGCAGACTACCTCGCCTTAACTTCAGATATCGACACTCTGAGGAGCGATGAACCCCTTGACTACTGGGTGTGCAGGCTTGACCTGTGGCCTGAGCTATCCCAATTTGCAATAGAACTTCTGGTCTGCCCCGCTTCAAGTGTCCTGTCAGAAAGGACCTTCAGTGCAGCAGCAGGTATTGTCACTGAGAAGAGAAGTCGCCTAGGTCAAAAAAGTCTAGATTACCTCACCTTTATTAAGATGAATGAAGCATGGATCCCGAAGGGACTGACAGTGGGCGATACATTTGACTAATAAAGGCCTGGTGATGAGATGAGCTGCCTTGGGCTAAAAATGGTCCACACGCTGCTGTATTTAATCTCTGCATGCCGGAGGACTTGCGTGACTTATCTGCCACCAACTAGGGTTCAAGCCAAAATGTTTTAGTGCACTTTCTGCCTGGAAAACATCAATTTTTCAGGTCTCTGGTGCTGCACTGTGGCTGAAAAAACAAAACAAAAAAAAAAGGCACATACATGTGTCAATTCCCCTTCGTGATCGTTACCTTGTTGTGGTGAAGGGGCTTGCCTATCACAATGAAGCGACCACCTCTGAGTGTGTTGTCAATGGCAATGTTGGCACACCCCAGATGATAAGGTCGTTGCTTCATTGTGAACAGACCAAAAGCGATCGGCTGGAGAATTTTGCATAGAAAAAACATAAATTTTCTTTGTGATCATCTAAGGCGATCATTAAAGGCTACTAGGCCAACAATGGGCCCACACTGCAGAATCATTGTTTTCTGGGTCACTGAACTACCTCAGCACGACCATAGGCTTTGAAAAACTCCCAAACGTGCGCACGAGCACAGTCATCACTACACCAAGATTGACGCATAGAGGAATAAAATTTATGTCATGAGTGTGTCAACTATTGACAACTCTTTGCAGTTGTCTAAAATCTATTCCACACATGTCCCCTGATAGGGGATGTAACAGGGATTAAACTGATAAGAATAGTACTACTTAACACACCACTCATATCTGGTGGCACAGTACATTGCAAGACGTACGCGCAGTGCCCCAAATTGGAAATAAGAGGACCGACCAAACATCTTTTCCCATCTCCCGGTTCCTAAAATCTATTCCATACACCGGCCCCTGATAGGGGATAAAACAGAGATTAAACTGTTAACAGATTTTTTTTAAACCCAAGGCAACATCATCGATCTTATCCCATATGTGTTTTTTCTGAAGCGTGCCCTGCGAAGAGTGCTGGATCAGGCCGTAGATGAGCATGAAGAGGAAGAGTTGTGGTCACCATCACCACCAGAAGCAGCCTTGTCGTCGTCGATTGCTGGACCTGCGACAACGCAGAGAGAGGAGTCTGAAGAAGAGGTGTCAGAGGAGGAAGGTGGCTTTGAGGAGGTGGAAGACCAACCACAGCAGGCGTTTCAGGGGGCTTGTTGTCACCTTTTGGGGATCCTTGGTGTTGTACGTGGCTGGGTGGAGGAAGAGACCTTCAATGACATCAGTGAGGACAAGGAACGGGACATGGCTAGCATGGTATCCAACCTTGTGCAAATGGGGAGTTTGCGGTTGTGCAAATGGACTGTTTGCGGTGCGTTAAACGGGGAGTTTGGTCTGTCACTGTAAAGCGGGCGTAACCCTTACACTACCTGATCGATACAACATCCTACCTGATGTTTTAAAGCACGTTATTCCAAACAATTTAGGAATGTTAGGTGATTTATGCCCTTTATGGATTAAAACCCGACTCTGCGTCAACTATGTAATTTTCCATGGGAGTTTTGACATGGATCCCCCTCCGGCATGCCACAGTCCAGGTGTTAGTCCCCTTGAAACAACTTTCCATCACTATTGTGGCCAGAAATAGTCCCTGTGGGTCTTAAAATTCGCCTGCCTATTGAAGTCTATGGCGGTTCGCCCGTTTGCGAAAATTCGCGAACAGAAAATTTTATGTTCACGACATCTCTATTAATAAAGTGGCAGAACTATACTGTTTTCATGTGCATCTACAGTATGTCCCTTTTCATGCACCCCTCCATCTCATTAGCCTTGGTACCAGCTGTCTAACAATGTTTGCAACAGTTAAAAGGAATCTGTCACCAAAAAATGGAATGTAATCTTCAAGCAGCATGTTAAAGAACAGTGGGAGCTGAGCACATTTAGATATAGTTTTTTGAAAAAAGATTAAGTAAAACTTTTATCCAATTAACCTCTGCTCTGAGTAATTTGAGTGGTGCTGTCAATCACCAAGTGGCACCACCCAAATTACTCTGATGCATAAAAAGAGCAGAGGTTAAAATAAAAATTACACATTTTACAACAGGCAAAAGCCGGTACACGGGAAGACGAACATAGAACCGCACACCTTTACAGGACACTAGAACCTATTGCTCAGGCACCTTCCCATAGGGAAAAGTACCTTAAGCACCCCAAGCTGGCCAGCCATTGGCTGGTGCAGATTACATTGTGCTGGCTGGCCCCCTAAGAACCGGAGAGAGTGCACGACCCTATGGGCATGGGGATAGAGAGTTCTTTCCCGCAAGAAGCATCCTGTATGGTGGGACAGTGCAACTCTAGTGCCAGTGGCTGGGCCAATAGGAAGGTGGAGAGAGACCAGTAGGTCTGAGTCATGGGGAGTACCAGAGTGGGTAGAAGATATGGCATCAGTGCCCACCAGAGGGGGATAAGTGGGCTCGGACTGCCTACATAGCAGTTATGACAGAAACCTTTTATCTCACTGAATAATCTGGTCTCCCACCTCTGAACCTTATCTAGTTCTCCTATATCCTTTATAGCATGTGGAGTCCAAAACTGTATCCCATATTCAAAATGTGGCCTTAAGAGGGATTTGTACAGGAATAATATTAAATTGGGATCATGGATTTTATCTCTATTTTTATATACCCTAAAATCTTATATGCTTTTGCATCTGCTGCTTTGTAATTGGATACTGCTGATTAGCTTACTTGTACCCCGAGTAACCAAGTCCTTTTCTTATTTTATTGTCCCCGTTCAATTTCATTTAATCTGTATGCAGTCATGTGATAACTGTGGCCTAGGTGCATTACTGTATAGTTATCAACATTAAAAATCATCAGCCATGTTCTTGCCCGTGCTTTCAGCTTATTTAGTTATTTCTGTAATATTTGACAATCAAGCTAGGTTTTAAAGGACTTAACAAACCACTATAATTCCCCACAAAATGCCTGGGCAACTCATACAGGTAATACTTACCCAGGTTCTCCCCAGCACCTGCGTTGCTCCTGATGCCCACACGGCCGCTGCTGCATCTTCCCGTCGCGTTTATCAAAACATCTCTCAACGGGGAGGGGTGGGGACAGCCAATAGCCTGCCACGATGGGGACGAGCCTCCCTAGCAAAGCGGGTGATGCAGCAGCGTTTGTGCAGGCATCAGGAGTGATGTGGGTGCTGGGCAGGGGGTAAGTATAACCTGTATGAGGTGCCTGGGCAGAAGTCTCATTTTATTTTTTTTTCTTAAAGAAACTGGCTATGCATCTGTATAGTGTACTGGTTAACATTCTGGGCTGTAATGTAGAAGCTTGTGAGTTCAAATACAGTCAGAAACTTTACAGAAATAGAGGCTACATTAAATTGATATATTTTTTTTGTAATTGTAAAAAATGTGTACCGTAATTGCTATATATATATATATATATATTTCATACTTCTGATATATATATGAATGCATATATGGGAAACTGCTACTGATGTTTTAGCCATAATATATTTACATATATTATAATATATCATATATTCTAAATATATAATAATATATGTAAATATATTATGGCAAAAAACACATTATATATATATATATATATATATATATATATTTAAATTAAGTTTAGCCTCCATTTCTGAAAAGTTTCTGATGGGATTTGAACTCACAGCCTTCTACGTTACAGCCCAGAATGTTAACCACTAGAGTATACAGCTGCATGGCCAGTTACTTAAAAAAAAATAAAAAATTAATAAATATGAGACTTCTGCTATATAGGAATACTTACTACTAGTAACAGATTTTTATTTTATTTTATTTAACCGCTTCACGTCCGCCCATAGACTATAAACGTCCTATGGGTGGACGTCTATTTCTGACAGCACGTTTTAAAACGTCCTGTCAGAAATAGCAGCTGCACGCTAATCGTGCAGCTGCTGATCGGGTTGCCCGCTGTCAGTGACAGCAGGGCAACCCTAAGACAAGGCAGGGACAGTTCCCAGGTGTCCCTGCCTTCACGATCGCTGCAGACACAGCGCTCACCGAGCGCTGTGTATGCAGAGAAGGAAGCGCTGTGCGCTTCCTGTTCCGGCCCGGCAGTCATGTGACCGCCGTGACCGGAGTGTGCAGGGGCTGTGTGAGGTCTCTCAGAGACCTCGATCAGCCCTGCACTGAGGCTGTACAGCGCTGGATTGCTGCTGTACAGCCTCTATAGGGGTGCATTTGTCCTGTAACTGGGGCTACTATGTCAGCCCCAGTTACAGGAGAAATAAACAGTGAAAAAAAAATAAAAAAGTGAAACAAATATGTCCCCCAGAGGTCTTGTATGACCTTATGGGGGACGAAAAGTGTCAAAAAAAATCAAAAAAATAAAGGGTTGAAAAAAAAAAAAAAATAAAGTTTCACATGTAAAAAAAAAAAAAAGTTCCCAAGTTAGGAATAAAAAAAATTTTTAAATAGAAAATATAAAATAAAATAGACATATTTGGTATTGCCGCGTCCGTAAAAACCAGCTCTATAAAAATATCACATGACCTAACCCCTCGGGTGAACACCGTAAAAAAAAAAAAAAAGTCAAAACAAGCAATTTTTGTCACCTTGCATCACAAAAGGTGCAACACCAAGTGATCAAAAACGCGTATGTCCCACAAAATAGTACCAATAAAACAGTCACCTCATCCCGCAAAAAATGAGCCCCTACATAAGAAAATCTCTCAAAAAATAAAAAAACTATAGCTCTCAGAACATTGACACATTAAAACAATTTTTTTGTTTCAAAAATGCTATTAGTGTAAAACTTTAATAAATGAGAAAAAGTATACATATTAGGTATCGCCACGTCCGTAACAATCTGCTCTATAAAAATGTCACTTAACTGAACCCCTCAGGTGAACGCTGTAAAAATAAATAAATAGAAACTGTGCTAAAACAACCAATTTTTTGGTCACCTTGCCCCATAAAGTGTTATAATGAATGATCAAAAAAATCATATGTACCCAAAAATAGTACTAATAAAACTGGCACCTTATCCCCTAGTTTCCAAAATGGGGTCACTTCTTGGGAGTTTCTACTGTAAGGGTGCATCAGGGGGCTTCAAATGGGACATGGCATCTAAAAACCATGTGGAGTTCCTTTTCTTCTGCGCCCTGCCGTGTGCCCATACAGCAGTTTATGACCACATGTGGGGTGTTTCTGTAAACCGCAGAATCTGGGTAATAAATAGAGTTTTGTTTGGCTGTTAACCATCGATGTGTTAAAGAAAAAAATTGATTAAAATGGAAAATCTGCCAAAAAAGTGAAATTTAAAAATTTGATCTCCATTTTCCTTTAATTCTTGTGGAACGCCTAAAGGGTTAACAAAGTTTGTAAAATCGGTTTTGAATACCTTGAGGGGTGTAGTTTCTACAATGGGGTCATTTATGGGGGTATCCACTATGTAGGCCCCACAAAGTGACTTCATACCTGAACTGGTCCTTAAAAAGTGGGTTTTGGCAATTTTCTTAAAAATTTGAAGAATTGCTTCTAAACTTCTAAGCCTTCTAACGTCCTAAAAAAATAAAATGACATTTCCAAAATGATGCCAACATAAAGTAGACATATGTGGAATGTTAAATAATAAATATTTTATGAGGTATCACTTTCTGTTTTAAAAGCAGAGAAATTGAAATTTAGAAAATTGCGAATTTTTCAAATTTTTGGGTAAATTTGGGATTTTTTCATAAATAAAGGTGAAATATTTTGACTCAAATTTATGACTATCATGAAGTACAATGTGTCACGAGAAAACAATCTCTGAATGACTTGGATAAATAAAGGCGTTCCAAAGTTATTACCACATAAAGTGAGATATGTCAGTTTTGCAAAATTTGGCCTGGTCAGGAAGGGGGCAAATGGCCCAGATGGCAAGTAGTTAAGTAACTGGGCATGCAGCTTTATAGTGTAGTGTTTAACATTCTTGGCTGTAATGTAGAAGGTTGTGAGTTTGAATCCCACCAGAAACTTTTCAGAGGCTAAATTAGATTTAAATACACTGGGGTGTCCCCAAGCACTGACTCCATATATGGACATAGCTATATATGGAGTCAGAGCAGAGACTCCTAAGCCGAACTACAGTCCCGACACCCTCCCTTCTTCAGAGCAGCGGTGCCTGGTTTAATACTCGGGTTCTCCTATTGACTTCCATTGTGCTCAGGTGCTCTGTAGAGCACCCGAGCATCGGAAAGTGTTCTACTCGAGCACACAAGCACTTTGGTGCTCGACCAGCACTAACTATGTACAGTACCATTTACAAAGACTTTTTGTTTTTTGTCTCATAACACATTCTTTACCCATGTGCATAGATTGTCCTCTAGTTCCTGTATTTGTAGCTTCAGCACAAGGCTCTTGTGTGGTACAGTATTAAATGATTTTGAAAAATTCAGATATGTTACATCGGCCACATGACCAACATCCATATTTGCACTTACCTCTTTATGGAAACCAAGCATGTTGGTTAAGTATGATCTGTTTGGCATGAATTCATGCTGGTTGTTGGTAATAAATTTATTCACCACTATAGACTTTTGCAGCTCATCTCTCAGAACACCTTTAAATATTTTGCATACCACAAATATCAAATTTACCAGATGGGCGTTACTTTTCTCATATAATGGTACAACATCTGCCATCCTCCAGTTCTGTGGCACTGACCCCGTGTCTATCGATTACTGAACTCTGTTCCCTCAGTACTAGTGGATGAATGCCATCTGGGCCAGGGGCTTTATGAATATTTGAATTGCTCAGATGCCTCTTTATTTGAAAAAGGGATATTTGACCGAGAATCTATAAGATTAATATCTCCAACTTCCCTTTATCTTTTTCGATTATATTCCCTACTGTTAGAGGGCTAGTATTTAATTGTATTTTTTTTATTTATTTATTGTAATGTCAGTAGCAATTTGTTTTTCTTTGGCTAATTTAGCCAAATGTATCAAATTTTTACATTTTCTGTGGAACTCTTTGTAAGTCTGAAATCACACGACCGGGTGGGTTTTCCCATAATGCCTTGCTGTCAGCCTCAGCCTATGAGGACGGATGATATTGGTTTATGTATTAGATACCATGTAAGGTCCCAGGTAGACACTCATTTTCAGATCAGCCACTAATGTAATAGGATGTGTTACAGACACAGCAATTAGATGCACAAAGACATTGAGTTTAGGGTCATAGAGGGATTATGTTCGAGATTGGGAAGATAGTATTTAGTCAGGCAGATAGAACTACTTAATATAAAGGACATGTTTTAGCACTAGGGATAGGATACTGTTCATTTATATTCAGACTCTGTTTCCCAAAACTCTGTGGCAAAGCTTCTGCAGTTAACAAATAGTGATGAGCGGCATAGGCAATATTCGATTTCGCAATATTTTACACATTTTTGGACGAATATTCGCCATAAATTCACAAATTCGAGAATTTGTGATCTCTAGTCATAATTTTTTCTTGATTGCGAACATCAGCAATATAAAATATTCATGATAAAAATTCGCAATTAGAATATTCACAAGCAACACTACGGGGTAGGCAACTTTCCTATTGTTTGCTAGGGACAATATTCATGATAAATTCGCAATAAATTCAAAATAAATTTGCAATTAGAATATTCGCAATCAATACCATTTGCGAATACGAATATATAGCACTATATTCTAAATATTTGCAAATTCTCAAAGTGGCGATAATCGCGATTAAAATTTACGATTTAAATATTCGCGCTCAACACTATTAACAAATATAGCATAAGCTGTCATGTTTGTAATAGGGGAGAACACCAAAAGACAACAAGAAGGAAGGGGAAAGACACTAGGCCTCACCGCTAGGAAAGGAAAAGGGTCACCACCTATAAAAACCCTGCTCCTGGCCCTAACTCCTATCCGTATGGGCACCTCTCGATGGTAGAGATGCCCATACACAGGAACCTAGAAAACCCTGGTGACCCTCGGATGCCCTAAAGGTAATGACAAGGCAGGGACAACACGTTTCTTCCCTGGTGAAGGAACCAGCGTCTCACTGAGGCCTATTAAACAACCAGGAGGAGGGGAATACAAAAACACAACAAGCGGAACACTTAACTTCGGAGGATGATGGATGAACAGGACTTCAACACGAACCACACTCCAGCTCTTCCAAAACCAAATGAAGCTATCCAGAGCAAGGAGTGATGGGTAAAGTCAGACTAAATAGGGATGAGTAAAGGTCACATGATCCACACCTGAACAGGAGGTGTGGACATACCAGCAACACACAGACAAAGTGAAACCAAAAGAGGCTGTCAGATCACTAATGTGCAGATAATCTTTCAGACCTTCTAAGACCTGTCACAGGAGTGACATAAGCATATCTTTTAGCATCACCTGCTGTCTATATTTTGGCCACCTTTTCTTTCCAAAGCCCTGTTACAAAGCAAATGCAGTTACTGCTGCTGCCACTACTACCACCAATACCTGCACAACCCCTGCCTTGTCAATCAGGTTCCATAAAGTATTACAGCTGGTCCTGAAAGAGGGAGAATTTTTGGACCATATTTTCAGAACAAGTCATTGATTTTTCTAAGGCCCCTTTCACACGGGCGAGTTTTCCGCATGGGTGCAATGTGTGAAGTGCACGCATTGCACCCGAACTGAATCCTGACCCATTCATTTCAATGGGGCTGTTTACATGAGCGATGTTTTTCACGCATCACTTGTGCATTGCGTGAAAATCGCAGCATGTTCTATATTCTGTGTTTTTCAAGCAAGGCAGGCCCCATAAAAGTGAATGGGGCTGCGTGAAAATCGCATTGCATCCGTAAGCAAGTGCGGATGCAATGCGATTTTCACAGATGGTTGCTAAGGAGATTATGAGATGAGCCCCAGGATCCCATTAAAGTCCATTTACTTTATTATGTTCCATTATAACATGGTTATAATGGAAAATAATAGCATTCTTTATTACAGAATGCTAAGTAAAATGTCCTTTAAGGGTTAAAAAATAATGAAAAAATTACTTACCTCATCCACTTCATCGCACAGCCGTTATAGTCTTCTTTCTTCTTCTTGCAGGACCTGCAAAAGGACCTGCGCTGATGTCATCTGACTTCATTCAGCAGGACCTGCGCTGACGCGCGGCGCTCACCACGTGATGAGCGTGGTGAAGTCAGATGACATCAGCGCAGGTCCTTTGCAGGTCCTGCAAGAAGAAGAAAGACGATAACGGCTGTGGGATCAAGTGGATGAGGTAAGTAGTTTTTTTTATTATTTTTTAACCCTTAAAGGACATTTTACTTGGCATTCTGTATTAAAGAATGCTATTATTTTCCATTATGACCATGTTATAATGGAAAATATTAAAAACTAGAGAACACCGAACCCAAACCCAAAATTCAGTGAAGAAGTCCAGGTTCGGGTCTGGGTACCACATTCAGTTTTTTATAACACGCGTGCACAACACATTAAAACGCTTTGTACGCACGCTGAAAAAACTCAACAACGCAACGAAATCGCAGACAAAACTGACTGAAATTGGATGCGCACTCGTGCTGGTTTCCCGCAAGGCACCCGCAACGCATCCGTACCTCTTCCGCGATGCAGTGTGAAAGGGGCCTAATACTATTGAGTATAGTATAGTGAGTATATATTCACGGGACATTTTTGGGAATGTTTCTTAATTTTAAAAAGCATTACTAATCTGACAGAAAAAATATGGCTTAGGAGACCTTAGAGTGACTTGCACAAATTTTCAGGCCAATTGAAGCACTTTCGATTCAGGCCAAATTTTTGCATTACCAAATGGAATCTTCATACCAACGGACCCCAAAAAAAATTCACAGAATTTTATTTTCTTCGCATGTAGTATATCTAGATACTTCAGTATCCCTATTTACCAGAACATGGTTTTTACATCTCAAGTTACAGAATTTTCCCACATGAATCTGCAGTCAGTGGAGTCCACCTGTGGTAAATTCAGTTGATTGGATATGATCTGGAAAGACACACTCCTGTCTAATAGCTGACAATGCATGATAAAGCAAAATCCAGTCAGGAGGAAGTAACAGCCTGTAAAGCCCAGAGACATAATCTTGTGGAGAGACAGATCTGGAGATGGGTTAAAATATATATATATATATATATATATATATATATATATATATATATATATATATATATATATATTTATATATATATATATTTATATTTATATTTATATTTATTCGGTGGAAAAGTAGTCGCTGGTTAATCTTTAAAACATCCTCTGTGCAGATGGGAATAACTTCTAGAAGCTTACCTATCATGGCAGTATTCATCCAATCTGGACTTTATGGCAGAGCAGGCACAAATAAGCTTCTTCTGTGAGAAACAAGATTTTCTGGTCTGATGAAACCAAGATTGAACTTTTTTACCTTAATTCTAAGCGTGAAGTTTGTGGGAAACCAGGCAGTGACCAATACCAACCCTAGACTGAAGCATGGTGGTGGCCGCATCATACTGTGAGAGTGTTTGTCAGCGGCTGGGACAGGGAGATTGGTCTGAGCTGAGGGAAAGCTGAATTGTTTTTTCTGGACCTCAGACTGGGCTAAAGGTTTACCTTAAAACAAGACGATGACCCTAAGCACACATCCAAGACAACACTGCAGTGGCTTAGGGACAACTCTGTGAATGTTGCCGAGTGTCCCAGCCAGAGCCCTGATTTGAGCCCAATTGAACATCTCTGGAGAGACCTGAAAATGACTGTCCAATAATGGTCCACATCCAACCTGAAAGAGCTTGAGGGAATCTGCAGAGAGTAGCAGAACAAAAAATAAATAAATCCAGATGTGCAAACCATGTGGCATCATTCTCACGAAGACTGGAGACCGTAATCGCTGCAAAGGGTGCGTCAACAAAGTACTGAGTAAAGAGTATGGAGTGAAGAATGATGGGGAAAATTTTGAACTTCTTTTTATTTTATCACAAGTCTGTAGCATAAAATGTGCAAAAAGTTAAAGGGTCTGAAGACTTTCTGAATACACTAAATGCAGCTTTTTCTATAATTCCAGGTTTTTGTTGCTCCGTTTTGAAGAAATTGATTGCATAATAAATTAAAGTTTACCATATTATGGATGTTGTCCAAGTGCTCCTGGGTTTCCACATCTAATAGAGCAGGCATCCTCAAACTGCGGCCCTCCAGCTGTTGCAAAACTACAACCCAGGATGCCCGAACAGCCTACGGGTATCAACCTACAGCAGGCATTGTGGGAGTTGTAGTTTTACAACAGCTGGCGGGCCACGGTTTGAGGATGCTTGTAATAGAGTATAATTTCTCTTTGACAAGACAGACCGATACAGCAATTTATCTCCTTTGGTCATTTCCTCCACCAAAGAAGTAATTGTCATGAATTGTTGATAAAAACTTACACTTATAGCACAACTAGAGGACTCAATGTTCCAATTAATTTTGGAATAGTTAAATCCCATACAATAAAGTCACCATTATTTTTAACTGGCTTACCTATTTGTTGCAGTATTTTATCCTTGGCCTGTTTGGCAGTTAGGTTGTTTATAACAAACTCCAATTGATAGTTTACCACTGTTACCCATTCCATGGATATTCATCCATAAAGAGTCCAAACTCAGTGTCTTCCCCATTACTGTCATTTAGTTGGATTTTACAAACTTTTGCTTCTTTTCTGAAACCGTATACCCCCCCCCCCCCTATTTGTTACCCAGCCATTGCTTTTGTCCAGCCAGGTTATGCCCACTACTCACAATCTAGGTCATTAAAATTTCCAGTTCATCCGTTTTATTTTTCAGACTCCTTGCATTCGCCAGCAGACCTTTGATATCACCAACAGCTCTGCTTTTTTGGGTGTATAACTGTATACTTATTTCTAGTCACCTCCCTATATTTTGCAGTAACCACAGCCCCTACTAAATCCCCACTGTCCCCCCCCCCCCACTATATACCACTCTTTCTATTCTATCCCCAATTTGGTATAACCACTCTCCCTCTCCCCAGATCCTAGTTTAAAAGCTTAATCGAGCAATCTAACGACTCTTTCCCCACCACAGCAACACCCTACCCTGGACTGATCCCACTAATAAAAGGAAAGACTACACCCTGGAGTGTTTTTGTCTGCAGTGCCATTTCAGCCCATTAAAGAGGACTTTTCACCAAAATATGAAATACAATCTGACAGCACCATATTGTAGAGCAGGAGAAGCTGAGAAGATTGATAGATAGTTTTGTGGGAAAATATTCAGTAAAACCTATAATTTATACATTTACATCTCTGCTTTTTTCTACCTTTTGTGAGCAGCATCAGTACAGGAGGGACGTGTTATCAGTGACTGACTGTGCATAAGAGATAGCTGTCAGTCACTGGTAACTCCTCCCTGTAAAAGTTTTACTGACTTTTCTCAAAACAAAAATATATAAATCTGCTCAGCTCCTCCCGCTCTATAACATTGTGGTTTCAGATTGCATTGCATTTTTGGTGACAGGTTCTCTTTAACTATTGTTTAGTAGAGTGTATTTGAAGAAGTGATGGCAGATAAAAACAAAGCACAATTGTATCCTTCCTGCCTTCACTAAAAACACTGCAAAGAACATGATTGTCTTCCTTGGAGTTGGGGAAGGACCAAACAAAGTTTTCCCTAGTGCCAGTCCTAGAAGGGCCACCTGTACCACAACATCAGATTGGGAACAGTTTTAGACTATAAAATACATGCTTGCAGTCACTTTGCATTAGGTGTAAGTTTGGCTAGCAAAGTTTGAAACAAATAGAACATATCCCAAACAAGAGAATAATAATGGAAAGCTAAAATTATGTTCTGTGTGTCCATCTATGAAACAGCAGCAACTAAGTTACGTGACATTGTTAACACATCAATTCATCAGAGAGCTATTTCACAATATGTTATACACAAATATCTACTTTATATACTTCATTTATCCCTTATTTTTTATTGTTAATATTTATTTAGTTATGTATACGATATGATGTATATGATACACACATGATATATAATTATATATTATATAGCAGGATAATGAATATTTCTGTAGAAATGCATTTTTCATGTTCAGATGTAGCAGTTCTAAACTTGAGTGGGATATCATATCTCACAATACACATAAAATTGTTAAAGGGGTTGTTCCGCTTCAGCAAGTGGCATTTAACATGTAGACAAAGTTAATAGAAGCAATTTACTAGTATATTCTGAGTGCTGATTTGATACATTTTTCCATTGTATTATACTTTTCTCGTATCCAGGGCTTATGACCACTCTGCAATCCAGCAGTGCTGGCTGTGCTTACACACCATAGAAAAAGGTGCAGGACTCTCTGGTGGCTGGGTCCGCGGGAGTGTGCATAGGACAGAACTTTTTTCTATTGTTTGCAAACACAACCACCACTGCTGGATTAGAATGAAAATTGTATAATGCAATGCAAAATTGAATCTAGCCAGCAAATGTATAATAACAATACATTAGTAAGTGGCTTGTATTAACTTTCTCTACTTGATAAATGCCATTTGCTGAACTGAGACAACCCTTTTAAGAGCTATTGAAAAAGTGAGTCACATTTTCTTTACTTGTTAAGAATCAAGATGAGTCACTACATCTGTATTATAAATACTTTTCAAATGTGTACACTATAGTATAGAATGTTAATTATTGTTTTTTGCCATCAGAATCCATTCATAGAGGTCAAAGTTATGGACACTCCAAAAAGATCCCGTAGAGATTTTGGCCTAGACTGTGATGAGCATTCTACAGAGTCCCGGTGTTGTCGATATCCACTGACTGTAGATTTTGAAGCCTTTGGATGGGACTGGATTATTGCACCAAAAAGATATAAAGCCAATTACTGCTCCGGGGAATGTGGAGTTGTATTTTTGCAAAAATATCCTCATACACATCTGGTTCAACAAGCAAATCCTAGGGGTTCAGCAGGCCCCTGCTGTACGCCAACTAAAATGTCTTCGATCAACATGTTGTATTTCAATGAAAATGAACAAATTATCTATGGGAAAATCCCTGCAATGGTGGTAGATAGATGTGGTTGTTCCTAAGTATTGTATTCATTCTCCAATAATAAGATACATGTTTTGATTTACTTCAAAGTTAAGGAACTGTGGCAATTTGTAACGTCAGGAACAGTGGAGGATGTAAACTTTAAATGATGGGAGGGGTGGTCAAAGAAAGCGTTTATGCTTAGTGCAATTTTCCAGACTTTACCCCTGACAGAATCACACTATTTTAAATCCATTAGCCAAAACATTCCCTAAAGTATATATGTAAGTATCATGGTATAAATTGCCCACATATTAACACATACAGTTCTCAAGTGATAGAATCATATGGTAGTGCCAGCCATATTAACGAACTTACAATAGAACCATCCATAATACTTGTATTAGTGGCAGTCCCATATCATAAATGTGATAATAGTGTCTATATAACAGTTTCAGACACATCCACATCCTTGTAACAGCTATAGTTCCCATACAGTTAATCCACATCATTGTCCAATGCAAAACAGAAGGTCACATGTGGAGAGCATTGGCTGGTTGTTGCTCCCTTTTGATTTCCTCTGCCAGATATCAGAGATTAGCATTAGAAAAATAACACTGGAGGAATGAAATGATAAAATTTAATTATGGATACTAAAAGGGTTTTTGAGAATGTTAAATGACCGTGCATAACTTTGTATCTTAAAGAAGTATTGTAAGTAATATATTTTAGATCATGGTCTGACCAAAGTGCCTATCAATCAATAAAACATTCATAGTCTGCTGTGCTTTCCTCTACAGCCAATAAAACCTCGATTTAGATCAAGATAATACTCTTTTTTCTTCTTCTAACAGTCACATTCCGCAGTGTCTGCTCTTCCTGCTGTATAACACGCTGCCTACAGATTTGGCTACTTTTTATTGTGATAGGTTTGTTTTAAATAATAATAAAAAAAATTCTCTACAATTTATCACTGCTTTGGAACCTCTAGGTATAGTCATGCAAAAGATAAGTAAGCATGTCCCTTGCTGGAATTACGCTCTGTGTGAGAAAGGGATAGAACGTTCTGGACCTACAAAAGCGCGAAGCATTATCATGATTGACTTTTCTTCTACAGAATCATACTGACAGCTTTATGTCAATATAATTCTGTAGAAGAAAGGTCACGCAGAAGCACACAGCATTATCAATCATGATAATGCCATGCGATTCTCTCTCTCACAATGAGCGCGATTCCCGCAAGGGACATGCTCGTGTGAAAGAGCCCTTATAGGAGATAAAAGTAAGGCCTAGTCCACACTTCAGGTGATTTTTAAACCAAAACAATGAATGAAGCCTCCATTGATAAGGTAGAATTAAAAAATCTGCGCTCGCTCTGTGTTTTGGACCCATAACTTGTTTTGGCTGGAAATCACTGATCAAACACTGAAGTGTAAACTAGGCCTAGTAATGGTGCCAATATATTTTCAATAGTTGTCAGCTAAACACTTTTTTGGCCTATAGCCAACTCCCTCATATATAGTGGTTCTTGTTTAAGAACCTTTCGGAATTCTCTTTAGTTCTGCAAGATTTTGACCTAAAAAACTACATCAAGTCCTAAAAGTAGATAAAGGTAGCCAAATCGAACAAATGAGTAAAAAAGTTACAGTTGGCCATTTATTGAGGAAAATTTTCTAATATCACATGTGAGTAGCAAAAATATGTGAACCTTTGCTTTCAGGATCTTGTTTGAGCCCCTTGTGTAGTTCATGAGTCCTGCACACCAGTTTGAAAGAATTTTCTTTTGCTCATTTCTCTATACAAAGCCTCTTCAACTCTGTTGTTATGTTGGTGGTGGGTTTCCTGCACTACACTGGGCGGCTTTTCTCTTCTTCTCCCGACGCAGTGAAATCCCGCGCATGCCCAGTACTATCTTCTACTGGAGCTGGAGGGTTGGACTTCAATGACCAGATGTTGTATCCGTATTTAGTTTCCCGCAGAACCAGACGCTGGTATAGGAAGGGGTCTGTATATTTAATTCAATTGGCTCTGTACAATAGTAAGGCTGGGAGAACACGATTAGGGATGAGCGAACCCGAACTGTATAGTTCGGGTTCGTACCGAATTTTGGGGTGTCCGTGACACGGACCCGAACATTTTCGTAAAAGTCTGGGTTCGGGTTCGGTGCTTTCTTGGTGCTTTTTGAAAGGCTGCAAAGCAGCCAATCAACAAGCGTCATACTACTTGGCCCAAGAGGCCATCACAGCCATGCCTACTATTGGCATGGCTGTGATTGGCCAGTGCACCATGTGACCCAGCCTCTATTTAAGATGGAGTCACGTAGCACCGCACGTCACTCTGCTATGATCAGTATAGGGAGAGGTTGCAGCTGCGACGTTAGGGCGAGATTAGGCAGATTAACTCCTCCAAAAGACTTCATTCTGTGATCGATCTGCAGCTGTGGATCATTGAAGTGCTATTATTGACTTGCTCACTTTTTTGAGGCTGTCCAGAGCGTTTTTAGATCACTTTTCTTCTGGGGTGATCGGCGGACATTTGTGACTTGTGGTGCGCCAGCACGAGCTATCACCAAGTGTATTTAACCATCGATAGTGTGGTTATTTTGTGCTATATCCTACATCAGCTGCAGGCTGAGCCTGTGTCACCGAAGTGCATTTAACCATCAACAGTCTGGTTATTTTTTGGCCATATACTACATCAGCTGCAGGCTGAGCCTGTGTCACCCAAGTGCATTTAACCATCAACAGTCTGATTATTTTTTGGCCATATACTACATCAGCTGCAGGCTGAGCCTGTGTCACCCAAGTGTATTTAACCATCGATAGTGTGGTTATTTTGTGCTATATCCTACATCAGCTGCAGGCTGAGCCTGTGTCACCCAGGTGCATTTAACCATCAACAGTCTGATTATTTTTTGGCCATATACTACATCTGGTGCAGGCTGAGCCTGTGTCACCCAAGTGCATTTAACCATCAACAGTGTGGTTATTTTTTGGCCATATATTACATCAGGGGCAAGTTGAGCCTGTCACCCAGCGCCTAAAAAATAGACCTGACATTTCTATTCAACCAAATCTGTACTGTTTTAGCTGGTCAAGTTATTTGTATTGACCGTAAAAGCACACTTTTTTCCTGGGTTAAAAAAGCATTCCCAAATTTGCCATTCTCAAAATAACTAGTTTCTGGTATTTGAGGCCTACTTGAAATCTATCCCAAAAAGAAAATCTTACATTGAAGGTATTGATAGTGTCATTCAGAAAAACCTAAGACACACGCTAGCGTGCTGATAGAAGTGTGATTCTGTGATTAAACCTATACCTGTCACACAGCGCAAAAAAAAAAAAAACAGGTCTCACATCTCTATTCAACCAAATCTGCACTGTTTTAGCTGGTCAAGTTATTTGTAGTGACCGTAAAAGCACACTTTTTTTTCTGGGTTGAAAAAGCATTCCCAAATTTGCCATTCTCAAAATTGTGGTGAACGGGAACAATGAGGAAAACATCTAATAAGGGACGCGGACGCGGACATGGTCGTGGTGGTGTTAGTGGACCCTCTGGTGCTGGGAGAGGACGTGGCCGTTCTGCCACAGCCACACGTCCTAGTGAACCAACTACCTCAGGTCCCAGTAGCCAGTAGAATTTACAGCGATATTTGGTGGGGCCCAATGCCGTTCTAAGGATGGTAAGGCCTGAGCAGGTACAGGCATTAGTCAATTGGGTGGCCGACAGGGGATCCAGCACGTTCACATCTCCCACCCAGTCTTCTGCAGAAAGCGCACAGATGGCGCATGAAAACCAAGCACATCGGTCTGTCACATCACCCCCATGCATATCAGGGAAACTGTCTGAGCCTCAAGTTATGCAGCAGTCTCTTATGCTGTTTGAAGACTCTGCTGCCAGGGTTTCCCAAGGGCATCCACCTAGCCCTTCCCCAGGGGTGGAAGAGATAGAATGCACTAACGCACAACCACTTATTTTTCCTGATGATGAGGACATGGGAATACCACCTCAGCACGTCTCTGATGATGACGAAACACAGGTGCCAACTGCTGCGTCTTTCTGCAGTGTGCAGACTGAACAGGAGGTCAGGGATCAAGACTGGGTGGAAGACGATGCAGGGGACGATGAGGTCCTAGACCCCACATGGAATGAAGGTCGTGCCACTGACTTTCACAGTTCAGAGGAAGAGGCAGTGGTGAGACCGAGCCAACAGCGTAGCAAAAGAGGGAGCAGTGGGCAAAATCAGAACACCCGCCGCCAAGAGACTCCGCCTGCTACTGACCGCCGCCATCTGGGACCGAGCACCCCAAAGGCAGCTTCAAGGAGTTCCCTGGCATGGCACTTCTTCAAACAATGTGCTGACGATAAGACCCGAGTGGTTTGCACGCTGTGCCATCAGAGCCTGAAGCGAGGCATTAACGTTCTGAACCTTAGCACAACCTGCATGCAAAGCATGAACTGCAGTGGAGTAAACACCTTAAAAACAAGAAAGTCACTCAGGCTCCCCCTGCTACCTCTTCTGCTGCTGCTGCTGCTGCCGCCGCCTCGGCCTCTTCCTCCGCCTCTGGAGGAACGTTGGCACCTGCCGCCCAGCAAAAATGGGATGTACCACCAACACCACCACCTGCGTCACCAAGCATCTCAACCATGTCACACGGCAGCGTTCAGCTCTCCATCTCACAAACATTTGAGAGAAAGCGTAAATTCCCACCTAGCCACCCTCGATCCCTGGCCCTGAATGCCAGCATTTCTAAACTACTGAATGCTGTCATTTAGGCTGGTGGACACACACAGCTTCAAACAGCTCATGTCACTTGCTGTCCCACAGTATGTTGTTCCCAGCCGCCACTACTTCTCCAAGAGAGCTGTGCCTTCCCTGCACAAACAAGTGTCCGATAAAATCAAGTGTGCACTGCGCAACGCCATCTGTGGCAAGGTCCACCTAACCACAGATACGTGGACCAGTAAGCACGGCCAGGGACGCTATATCTCCCTAACTGCACACTGGGTAAATGTAGTGGCGGCTGGGCCCCAGGCGGAGAGCTGTTTGGCGCACGTCCTTCCGCCGCCAAGGATCGCAGGGCAACATTCTTTGCCTCCTGTCTCCTCCTCCTCAGCTTCCTCCTCCTCTTCTTCCACCTGCTCATCCAGTCAGCCACACACCTTCACCACCAACTTCAGCACAGCACGGGGTAAACGTCAGCAGGCCATTCTGAAACTCATATGTTTGGGGGACAGGCCCCACACCGCACAGGAGTTGTGGCGGGGTATAGAACAACAGACCGACGAGTGGTTGCTGCCGGTGAGCCTCAAGCCCGGCCTGGTGGTGTGCGATAATGGGCGAAATCTCGTTGCAGCTCTGGGACTAGCCGGTTTGACGCACATCCCTAGCCTGGCGCATGTGCAGAATTTGGTGGTGCAGAAGTTCATTCGCAACTACCCCGACATGTCAGAGCTGCTGCATAAAGTGCGGGCCGTCTGTTCGCGCTTCCGGCGTTCACACCCTGCCGCTGCTCGCCTGTCTGCGCTACAGCGTAACTTCGGCCTTCCCGCTCACCGCCTCATATGAGACGTGCCCACCAGGTGGAACTCCACCTTGCATATGCTGGACAGACTGTGCGAGCAGCAGCAGGCCATAGTGGAGTTTTAGCTGCAGCACGCACGGGTCAGTCGCACTGTGGATCAGACCCACTTCACCACCAATGACTGGGCCTCCATGCGAGACCTGTGTGCCCTGTTGCGCTGTTTCGAGTACTCCACCAACATGGCCAGTGGCGATGACGCCGTTATCAGCGTTACAATACCACTTCTATGTCTCCTTGAGAAAACACTTAGGGCGATGATGGAAGAGGAGGTGGCCCAGGAGGAAGAGGGGTCATTTTTAGCACTTTCAGGCCAGTCTCTTCGAAGTGACTCAGAGGGAGGTTTTTTGCAACACCAGAGGCCAGGTACAAATGTGGCCAGACAGGGCCCACTACTGGAGGACGAGGATGAGGAGGAGGTGGAGGAGGATGAGGATGAGGATGAAGCATGTTCACAGCGGGGTGGCACCCAAAGCAGCTCGGGCCCATCACTGGTGCGTGGCTGGGGGGAAACACAGGACGATGACGATACGCCTCCCACAGAGGACAGCTTGTCCTTACCTCTGGGCAGCCTGGCACACATGAGAGACTACATGCTGCAGTGCCTGCGCAACGAAAGCAGAGTTGCCCACATTTTAACGTGTGCAGACTACTGGGTTGCCACCCTGCTGGATCCCCGGTACAAAGACAATGTGCCCACCTTACTTCCTACACTGGAGCGTGATAGGAAGATGCGCGAGTACAAGCGCACGTTGGTAGACGCGCTACTGAGAGCATTCCCAAATGTCACAGGGGAACCAGTGGAAGCCCAAGGCGAAGGCAGAGGAGGAGCAAGAGGTCGCCAACGCAGCTGTGTCACGCCCAGCTCCTCTGAGGGCAGGGTTAGCATGGCAGAGATGTGGAAAAGTTTTGTCAACACGCCACAGCTAAGTGCACCACCACCTGATACGGAACGTGTTAGCAGGAGGCAACATTTCACTAACATGGTGGAACAGTACCTGTGCACACCCCTCCACGTACTGACTGATGGTTCGGCCCCATTCAACTTCTGGGTCTCCAAATTGTCCACGTGGCCAGAGCTAGCCTTTTATGCCTTGGAGGTGCTGGCCTGCCCGGCGGCCAGCGTTTTGTCTGAACGTGTATTCAGCACGGCAGGGGGCGTCATTACAGACAAACGCAGCCGCCTGTCTACAGCCAATGTGGACAAGCTGACGTTCATAAAAATGAACCAGGCATGGATCCCACAGGACCTGTCCATCCCTTGTGCAGATTAGATATTAACTACCTCCCCTTAACAATATATTATTCTACTCCCGGGCACTTCCTCATTCAATACTATTTTTAATTTCATTTTACCATTATATTGCTGGGCAACCCAAAGTTGAATGAACCTCTCCTCTGTCTGGGTGCCGGGGCCTAAATGTGTGACAGTGGCCTGTTCCAGTGGTGGGTGACGTGAAGCCTGATTCTCTGCTATGACATGAAGACAGATTCTGCGCTGACATAAGGCCAGATTCTCTGTTACGGGACCTCTCTCCTCTGCCTGGGTGCCTGGGCCTAAATGTGTGACAGTGGCCTGTTCCAGTGGTGGGTGATGTGAAGCCTGATTCTCTGCTATGACATGAAGACTGATTCTGCGCTGACATGAAGCCAGATTCTCTGCTATGGCATGAAGAGACTGATTCTCTGCTGACATGAAGCCAGATTCTTTGCTATGGCATGAAGAGACTGATTCTCTGCTGACATGAAGCCAGATTCTCTGCTATGGGACCTCTGTCCAATTGATATTGGTTCATTTTTATTTTTTTAATTTTAATTTTAATTCATTTCCCTATCCACATTTGTTTGCAGGGGATATACCTACATGTTGCTGCCTTTTGCAGCCCTCTAGCTCTTTCCTGGGCTGTTTTACAGCCTTTTTAGTGCCCAAAAGTTCGGGTCCCCATTGACTTCAATGGGGTTCGGATCCCGAACATTTCCGGGAAGTTCGGCCGAACTTCTCGAACCCGAACATCCAGGTGTTCGCTCAACTCTAAACACGATCCTTCCTCAAATTCCAGGAAGAGATCATCGAGAACCTCCTGTATCCAGAAGGTTCCGTGGCCCCATCCACCAGTGTAGTTAGCCGTCTACACGAGCGACATTTCCCCAATGTCGTTGCTGGTACCTCAACCCAACCGTCACCCCGAAAAAGATGTGGTGTCTGTAGCAGGAGTGGAATAAGGTGTGACACCCGCTATTTCTGTCCTGACCACCCTGCCCTATGCTTAGGAGAGTGTTTCCGGAAGTACCACACACAGGTACACCTAGCATAGGGATCACATCTCACCAGGACAGGCACACAGGGCTATTAGGGCCCATTCACTCACAGCTGCTGCAAACGTCTCCTTTCACATGGGACAAAAAGCATAACGTGCTTCGCCACATCTTTGGGCGATTTGCGCTTTGCACATTGACCCATGGGGAAGGAGAGGTTTGTTCTATGAAGGTAAAAAAAAAAAAAAAAAAAAAAAACACCAGTAAGCAAAAAGGTTAATGTTCAGTTCAAAAAGTTAAAGTTTATATGTTCTCTTCCAAAGTTAATAAAATTATTGTGTTGCAGCCTGGTTTTTTCTTTTTTTTTTTTTCCTTCCAGGTGGACCAACCGATCGACTAGCTGCAGCACTGATGTGCATTCTGGCAGAAGCATTCTGTCAGATTACACGCAAGTCGGTGTATGCGGCGCTGCAAGACGAGATTTCTCCTCTGCAGTAAAAGATACGTTTGCCGAGGCATATGAGCTGAGGTTGTGGCGGTGTTCCTATGCTTTGGCAAACACTTTGTATATAAAAAAAAATAAAAAATCCCGGCAATGATTTATTCATCCACATCGATTGATGTAAATGGAGAAATCTGGTTTGCCAGGGCATACGAGCTAAGTGGGTATGGATGTTGGGCGGAGCTCCTATGTCCTGGCAGACGCCTTTCCCGTCCTTTTTTTTTGGCAGAGATTTTTTCATCCACATTGATCGATGCGAATGAAGAAATCTGTGCCGTTCATTTTTTTCTTTCAGCCCAG
The DNA here is from genome assembly GCF_905171765.1 of Bufo bufo. NCBI lineage: Eukaryota > Metazoa > Chordata > Amphibia > Anura > Bufonidae > Bufo > Bufo bufo. The sequence goes on along the minus strand of NC_053395.1, from coordinate 112,857,729 downwards.
AGGCTGAACGGAAAAAAAAAAAATCTCATTACCCGTATGCTCAATATAAGGAGAATAGCAGAAACTCCTAATGCTGGCCATACATGTAATGATTGCGGAGACCCTCAAATGCCAGGGCAGTACAAACACCCCACAAATAACACCATTTTGGAAAGAAGACACCCCAAGGTATTCGCTGAGGGGCATATTGAGTCCATGAAAGATTGAAATTTTTGTCCCAAGTTAGCGGAAAGGGAGACTTTGTGAGGAAAAAAATCAATTTCCGCTAACTTGTGCCCAAAAATTTTTTTTAATATGAACTCGCCATGCCCCTCATTGAATACCTTGGGGTGTCTTCTTTCCAAAATGGGGTCACATGTGGTGTATTTATACTGCCCTGGCATTTTAGGGGCCCCAAAGCGTGAGAAGAAGTCTGGTATCCAAATGTCTAAAAATGCCCTCCTAAAAGGAATTTGGGCACCTTTGCACACCTAGGCTGCAAAAAAGTGTCACACATGGTATCTCCGTATTCAGGAGAAGTTGGGGAATGTGTTTTGGGGTGTCATTTTACATATACCCATGCTGGGTGAGATAAATATCTTGGTCAAATGCCAACTTTGTATAAAAAAAATGGGAAAAGTTGTCTTTTGCCAAGATATTTCTCTCACCCAGCATGGGTATATGTAAAATGACACCCCAAAACACATTCCCCAACTTCTCCTGAATACAGAGATACCACATGTGTGACACTTTTTTGCAGCCTAGGTGGGCAAAGGGGCCAGCATTCCAAAGAGCACCTTTCGGATTTCACAGGTCATTTACCTACTTACCACACATTAGGGCCCCTGGAAAATGCCAGGGCAGTATAACTACCCCACAAGTGACCCCATTTTGGAAAGAAGACACCCCAAGGTATTCCGTGAGGGGCATGGCGAGTTCCTAGAATTTTTTATTTTTTGTCACAAGTTAGTGGAAAATGATGATTTTTTTATTTATTTTTTTCATACAAAGTCTCATATTCCACTAACTTGTGACAAAAAATAAAAACTTCCATGAACTCACTATGCCCATCAGCGAATACCTTGGGGTCTCTTCTTTCCAAAATGGGGTCACTTGTGGGGTAGTTAGACTGCCCTGGCATTCTAGGGGCCCAAATGTGTGGTAAGGAGTTTGAAATCAAATTCTGTAAAAAATGACCAGTGAAATCCGAAAGGTGCTCTTTGGAATATGGGCCCCTTTGCCCACCTAGGCTGCAAAAAAGTGTCACACATCTGGTATCTCCGTATTCAGGAGAAGTTGGGCAATGTGTTTTGGGGTGTCATTTTACATATACCCATGCTGGGTGAGAGAAATATCTTGGCAAAAGACAACTTTTCCCATTTTTTTATACAAAGTTGGCATTTGACCAAGATATTTATCTCACCCAGCATGGGTATATGTAAAATGACAACCCAAAACACATTCCCCAACTTCTCCTGAATACAGAGATACCACATGACACTTTTTTGCAGCCTAGGTGGGCAAAGGGGCCCACATTCCAAAAAGCACCTTTCGGATTTCACCGGCCATTTATTACAGAATTTGATTTCAAACTCCTTACCACACATTTGGGCCCCTAGAATGCCAGGGAAGTATAACTACCCCACAAGTGACCCCATTTTGGAAAGAAGAGACCCCAAGGTATTCGCTGATGGGCATAGTGAGTTCATAGAACTTTTTATTTTTTGTCACAAGTTAGTGGAATATGAGACTTTGTAAGAAAAAAAAAAATTCATCATTTTCCGCTAACTTGTGACAAAAAATAAAAAGTTCTATGAACTCACTATGCCCATCAGCGAATTTCCGAAATGGGGTCATTTGTGGGGTGTTTGTACTGTCTGGGCATTGTAGAACCTCAGGAAACATGACAGGTGCTCAGAAAGTCAGAGCTGCTTCAAAAAGCGGAAATTCACATCTTTGTACCATAGTTTGTAAACGCTATAACTTTTACCCAAACCATTTTTTTTTTACCCAAACATTATTTTTTTATCAAAGACATGTAGAAAAATAAATTTAGTGCAAAATTTATATATGGATCTCTTTTTTTTTGCAAAATTTTACAACTGAAAGTGAAATGTCATTTTTTTGCAAAAAAAATCGTTAAATTTCGATTAATAACAAAAAAAGTAAAAATGTCAGCAGCAATGAAATACCACCAAATGAAAGCTCTATTAGTGAGAAGAAAAGGAGGTAAAATTCATTTGGGTGGTAAGTTGCATGACCGAGCAATAAACGGTGAAAGTAGTGTAGGTCAGAAGTGTAAAAAGTGGCCTGGTCTTTCAGGGTGTTTAAGCTATGGGGGCTGAGGTGGTTAAACTCATAACCCCACCCAGTGCACTTGATGGGAGGCGGATCTAGCATGGCTCCAAAACAAAACACTAAACTCGTGCTGCTATTCTGGCCGACCTCCGCCCACAGTCAGGACGGGGCATGACAGTACCCCCCCTCCCCCTTCTACGGGTGACCTCCAGACACCCCGGACCAACCTTATCCGGATGGGACCTAATAAAAGCCCTCACCAGTCGGCTGGCGTTGACATCTAGTGCCGGAACCCACATCCTCTCCTCAGGGCCGTATCCCTTCCAGTGCACCAGGTACTGAAGAGAACCCCGAAGAATTCTAGAGTCGAGAATCCTGGATATCTCGAACTCCAAGTTTCCCTTGACCAGAAGAGGAGGAGGAGGCAATGGCGATGGTTCCACTGGTTTCACATATTTTTTTAGTAACGACCTGTGGAACACATCATGGACCCTCCAAGTCTGTGGAAGATCCAGCCGAAACGCTACAGGATTGATCACCGCAGAAATTTTATACGGACCAATAAATCTTGGACCCAGTTTCCAAAATGGCACTCTCAACTGGATATTCCTAGTGGACAACCACACCAGATCACCCACACACAGGTCCGGACCAGTCACGTCTCTTGTCAGCCATTCGTTTATACCTCTCACCCATCTTCTCCAAATTCCCTTGAATCCTCCGCCAGATGGAGGATAAGGCAGAAGAGAATCTCTCCTCTGGCATCCCAGAGGAACCAGTCCCAGAAAAGGTACCAAACTGAGGATGGAAACCGTATGCGCCAAAAAATGGCGACTTACCCATGGATTCCTGCCTACGGTTATTCAAACGCAAATTCTGCTAAGGACAAGAATGAGGACCAGTCCTCCTGATTCTCAGCCATAAAACACCTCAAGTAGGTCTCCAGGTTTTGATTAGTACGCTCCGTCTGACCATTAGACTGCGGATGAAAAGCCGAAGAGAAAGAAAGTTGAATGCCAAGCCGAGAGCAGAACGTCCTCCAAAACCTGGAGACAAACTGCATGCCCCCATCACAGACCACATCTGAAGGAATACCATGCAATTTCACAATATTATCCACAAAAATCTGCGCCAGAGTCTTAGCGTTAGGCAGACTAGTTAGTGATATAAAGTGAGCCATTTTACTGAAACTGTCAACCACCACCAAAATCACTGTTTTCGCAGAGGAACTCGGCAGATCCGTAATGAAATCCATAGACAAATGCGTCCAAGGACGAGACGGAATAGACAATGGAAGAATATGAGCAACCTTTGACCGAGCGCAGGTTTCACAGGCTGTCACGTAATTCTCAATGCTCCTATGTAACCCTGGCCACCAGAACCTCCGGGACACCAGATCACAGGTGGACTTACCACCAGGATGTCCAGCAAGGACAGTATCGTGATGTTCCTTGAACACCTTGTATCGCAGGCCCTCAGGAACAACCAACCTCCCTGGGGGACAAGAACCAGGAGCCCCCTCCTGGGCTCCCAACACCTCCATCTCCAATTCAGGGTATAGAGCGGAGACCACCACACCATCCGCTAAAATCGGCGCAGGATCCTCTGAATCACCTCCCCCCGGAAAGCTGCGAGACAAGGCATCTGCCTTGACGTTCTTGACCCCTGGGCGAAAGGTAACCACAAAATTGAACCTGGTAAAAAACAGTGACCATCTGGCTTGCCTAGGGTTCAGACGCTTGGCAGATTGCAGGTATGCCAAATTCTTATGGTCTGTATATACCGTAACGGGGTGAACTGCCCCCTCCAACCAGTGGCGCCATTCCTCAAAGGCCAACTTGATAGCCAACAACTCTCTATCTCCAACATCATAATTCCTCTCGGCGACCGAGAGCTTCTTGGAGAAAAAGGCACACGGGACCCACTTGCCCGGGGATGAACCCTGTGACAGTACCGCTCCAACCCCCACCTCTGATGCATCAACCTCCACTACAAATGGCTGACACATCCGGCTGCACCAGAATGGGAGCGGACGCAAAACGCTCCTTAATAGCCGAAAAGGCCTGCAATGCCTCATCCGACCAGACAGACATCGGCGCCCTTCTTGGTCATATCAGTGAGAGGTTTTACTATGGTAGAATAGTTTGAAATAAATTTTCTATAATAATTCGTAAACCCCAAGAACCGCATCAAGGCTTTCTGATTCTCTGGTCGGTTCCATTCCAGAACCGCCCGGACCTTCTCGGGGTCCATACGAAAACCAGAATCAGAAAGCAGGTATCCCAAGAACGGAAGCTCTTGCACCGCAAACAAACATTTCTCCAATTTAGCATATAATTTATTCTCCTGAAGGATCGTCAAAACCTGTCTCACCTGATCCTGATGGGTCTTCAGATCAGGAGAATAAATTAAAATGTCATCCAGGTAAACTACTACGAACCTCCCCACCAAATGATGAAAAAGGTCATTGACGAATCGCTGAAATACTGCTGGTGCATTCGTCAACCCAAAAGGCATAACCAGGTTCTCAAAATGACCCTCGTGCGTATTGAAGGCAGTTTTCCACTCACCCCCCTCCTTGA